>NW_027645500.1:0-154000 GCF_951640355.1 Cnephaeus nilssonii | reverse complement strand
TAAAAGACATCAAAATGTAAGTTTCTAGTCTAGAAAGGATATTATACACTACAGAAATCCTTGAAATAGAGTTACTTCACAAGAAAACAGTGTTTCAACCCACTAGAATTCACTGAAAAGTAGTGTTCAACTGTAAAACAGTTGAAAGACAAGTGTATATAGCTTCGCAAGTCCACAGAAGACTGTATAAAGTTGTTTCTACATGTGGTGAAGTCCCACAAGTAGAAAATAAGGCCCATTATAGGAAACAGCTAGAAATCATTAGTAATTCAGAGAAAATACTCATGAATATCATAGAATTGTGTGAGAACAAGAGTAAAAGACATCAAAATGTAAGTTTCTAGTCTAGAAAGGATGTTATACCCTACAGAAATCCTTGAAATAGAGTTACTTCACAAGAAAACAGTGTTTCATCCAACTAGAATTCACTGAAAAGTAGTATTCAACAGTAAAACAGTTGAAAGACAAGTGTATATAGCTTCTCAAGTTCAGGGAAGAGTGTATAAAGTTGTTTCTACATGTGGTGAAGTCCCACAAGTAGAAAAGAAGGCCCATTATAGGAAACAGCTAGAAATCAGTAGTCATTCAGAGCAAATACTAATGAATATCACATAATAGAGAGAGAACAAGTGTAAAAGACATCAAAATGTAAGTCTCTAGTCTATAAAGGATGTTGTACACTGCAGAAATCCTTGAAATAGAGTTACCTCACATGAAACCAGTGTTTCAAACCACCAGAATGCTCGGAAAAGTAGTATTTAACTGTAAAACAGTTGAAAGACAAGTTTATATAGATTCGCAAGTCCACAGAAGAATGTATAAAGTTGTTTCTACATGTGGTGAACTCCCACAAGTAGAGCAGAAGGCCCATTATAGGAAACAGCTAGAAATCAGTAGTAATTCAGAGGAAATACTAATGAATATCATAGCATTGTGTGAGAACAAGTGTAAAAGACATCAAAATGTAAGTTTATAGTCTAAAAAGGATGTTATACACTACAGAAATCGTTGAAATAGAGTTACTTCACAAGAGAACAGTGTTTCAACCCACTAGAATTCACTGAAAAGTAGTATTCAACTGTAAAACAGTTGAAAGACAAGTGTATATAGCTTCTCAAGATCAGAAAAGACTGTATAAAGTTGTTTCTACATGTGGTGAAGTCCCACAAGTAGAAAAGAAGGCCCATTATAGGAAACAGCTAGAAATCAGTAGTCATTCAGAGCAAATACTAATGAATATCACAGAATAGAGAGAGAACAAGAGTAAAAGACATCAAAATGTAAGTCCCTAGTCTAGAAAGGATGTTGTACACTGCAGAAATCCTTGAAATAGAGTTAGTTCACATGAAACCAGTGTTTCAAACCACCAGAATGCACTGAAAAGTAGTATTTAATTGTAAAACAGTTGAAAGAGAAGTTTATATAGATTCGCAAGTCCACAGAAGACTGTATAAAGTTGTTTCTACATGTGGTGAAGTCCCACAAGTAGAGCAGAAGGCCCATTATAGGAAACAGCTAGAAATCAGTAGTAATTCAGAGGAAATACTAATGAATATCATAGAATTGTGTGAGAACAAGTGTAAAAGACATCAAAATGTAAGTTTCTAATCTAGAAAGGATGTTATACACTACAGAAATCCTTGAAATAGAGTTACTTCACAAGAAAACAGTGTTTCAACCCACTAGAATTCACTGAAAAGTAGTGTTCAACTGTAAAACAGTTGAAAGACAAGTGTATATAGCTTCGCAAGTCCACAGAAGACTGTATAATGTTGTTTCTACATGTGGTGAAGTCCCACAAGTAGAAAATAAGGCCCATTATAGGAAACAGCTAGAAATCAGTAGTAATTCAGAGAAAATACTCATGAATATCATAGAATTGTGTGAGAACAAGAGTAAAAGACATCAAAATGTAAGTTTCTAGTCTACAAAGGATGTTATACACTACAGAAATCCTTGAAATAGAGTTACTTCACAAGAAAACAGTGTTTCAACCCACTAGAATTCACTGAAAAGTAGTGTTCAACTGTAAAACAGTTGAAAGACAAGTGTATATAGCTTCGCAAGTCCACAGAAGACTGTATAAAGTTGTTTCTACATGTGGTGAACTCCCACAAGTAGAGCAGAAGGCCCATTATAGGAAACAGCTAGAAATCATTAGTAATTCAGAGAAAATACTCATGAATATCATAGAATTGTGTGAGAACAAGAGTAAAAGACATCAAAATGTAAGTTTCCAGTCTAGAAAGGATGTTATACCCTACAGAAATCCTTGAAATAGAGTTACTTCACAAGAAAACAGTGTTTCATCCCACTAGAATTCACTGAAAAGTAGTATTCAACAGTAAAACAGTTGAAAGACAAGTGTATATAGCTTCTCAAGTTCAGGGAAGAGTGTATAAAGTTGTTTCTACATGTGGTGAAGTCCCACAAGTAGAAAATAAGGCCCATTATAGGAAACAGCTAGAAATCAGTAGTCATTCAGAGCAAATACTAATGAATATCACATAATAGAGAGAGAACAAGTGTAAAAGACATCAAAATGTAAGTCTCTAGTCTATAAAGGATGTTGTACACTGCAGAAATCTTTGAAATAGAGTTACCTCACATGAAACCAGTGTTTCAAACCACCAGAATGCTCGGAAAAGTAGTATTTAACTGTAAAACAGTTGAAAGACAAGTTTATATAGATTCGCAAGTCCACAGAAGAATGTATAAAGTTGTTTCTACATGTGGTGAACTCCCACAAGTAGAGCAGAAGGCCCATTATAGGAAACAGCTAGAAATCAGTAGTAATTCAGAGAAAATACTCATGAATATCATAGAATTGTGTGAGAACAAGTGTAAAAGACATCAAAATGTAAGTTTATAGTCTAGAAAGGATGTTATACACTACAGAAATCCTTGAAATAGAGTTACTTCACAAGAAAACAGTGTTTCAACCCACTAGAATTCACTGAAAAGTAGTATTCAACTGTAAAACAGTTGAAAGACAAGTGTATATAGCTTCTCAAGATCAGAAAAGAGTGCATAAAGTTGTTTCTACATGTGGTGAAGTCCCACAAGTAGAAAAGAAGGCCCATTATAGGAAACAGCTAGAAATCAGTAGTCATTCAGAGCAAATACTAATGAATATCACAGAATAGAGAGAGAACAAGAGTAAAAGACATCAAAATGTAAGTCTCTAGTCTAGAAAGGATGTTGTACACTGCAGAAATCCTTGAAATAGAGTTAGTTCACATGAAACCAGTGTTTCAAACCACCAGAATGCACTGAAAAGTAGTATTTAACTGTAAAACAGTTGAAAGACAAGTTTATATAGCTTCGCAAGTCCACAGAAGACTGTATAAAGTTGTTTCTACATGTGGTGAAGTCCCACAAGTAGAGCAGAAGGCCCATTATAGGAAACAGCTAGAAATCAGTAGTAATTCAGAGGAAATACTAATGAATATCATAGAATTGTGTGAGAACAAGTGTAAAAGACATCAAAATGTAAGTTTCTAGTCTAGAAAGGATGTTATACACTGCAGAAATCCTTGAAATAGAGTTACTTCACAAGAAAACAGTGTTTCAACCCACTAGAATTCACTGAAAAGTAGTGTTCAACTGTAAAACAGTTGAAAGACAAGTGTATATAGCTTCGCAAGTCCACAGAAGACTGTATAAAGTTGTTTCTACATGTGGTGAAGTCCCACAAGTAGAAAATAAGGCCCATTATAGGAAACAGCTAGAAATCAGTAGTAATTCAGAGAAAATACTCATGAATATCATAGAATTGTGTGAGAACAAGAGTAAAAGACATCAAAATGTAAGTTTCTAGTCTAGAAAGGATGTTATACACTACAGAAATCCTTGAAATAGAGTTAGTTCACATGAAACCAGTGTTTCAAATCACCAGAATGCACTGAAAAGTAGTATTTAACTGTAAAACAGTTGAAAGACAAGTTTATATAGCTTCGCAAGTCCACAGAAGACTGTATAAAGTTGTTTCTACATGTGGTGAAGTCCCACAAGTAGAGCAGAAGGCCCATTATAGGAAACAGCTAGAAATCAGTAGTAATTCAGAGGAAATACTAATGAATATCATAGAATTGTGTGAGAACAAGTGTAAAAGACATAAAAATGTAAGTTTCTAGTCTAGAAAGAATGTTATACACTACAGAAATCCTTGAAATAGAGTTACCTCACAAAAAAACAGTGTTTCAACCCACTAGAATTCACGGAAAAGTATTGTTCAACTGTAAAACAGTGGAAAGACAAGTGTATATAGCTTCGCAAGTCCACAGAAGACTGTATAAAGTTGTTTCTACATGTGGTGAAGTCCCACAAGTAGAAAATAAGGCCCATTATAGGAAACAGCTAGAAATCACTAGTAATTCAGAGAAAATACTCATGAATATCATACAATTGTGTGAGAAGAAGTGTAAAAGACATCAAAATGTAATTTTCTAGTCTAGAAAGGATGTTATACACTACAGAAATCCTTGAAATAGAGTTACTTCACAAGAAAACAGTGTTTCATCCCACTAGAATTCACTGAAAAGTAGTATTCAACAGTAAAACAGTTGAAAGACAAGTGTATATAGCTTCTCAAGTTCAGAGAAGAGTGTATAAAGTTGTTTCTACATGTGGTGAAGTCCCACAAGTAGAAAATAAGGCCCATTATAGGAAACAGCTAGAAATCAGTAGTAATTCAGAGAAAATACTCATGAATATCATAGAATTGTGTGAGAACAAGAGTAAAAGACATCAAAATGTAAGTTTCTAGTCTAGAAAGGATGTTGTACACTGCAGAAATCCTTGAAGTAGAGTTAGCTCACATGAAACCAGTGTTTCAAACCACCAGAATGCTCGGAAAAGTAGTATTTAACTGTAAAACAGTTGAAAGACAAGTTTATATAGATTCGAAAGTCCACAGAAGACTGTATAAAGTTGTTTCTACATGTGGTGAAGTCCCACAAGTAGAGCAGAAGGCCCATTATAGGAAACAGCTAGAAATCAGTAGTAATTCAGAGGAAATACTAATGAATATCATAGAATTGTGTGAGAACAAGTGTAAAAGACATCAAAATGTAAGTTTCTAGTCTAGTAAGGATATTATACACTACAGAAATCCTTGAAATAGAGTTACTTCACAAGAAAACAGTGTTTCAACCCACTAGAATTCACTGAAAAGTAGTGTTCAACTGTAAAACAGTTGAAAGACAAGTGTATATAGCTTCGCAAGTCCACAGAAGACTGTATAAAGTTGTTTCTACATGTGGTGAAGTCCCACAAGTAGAGCAGAAGGCCCATTATAGGAAACAGCTAGAAATCAGTAGTAATTCAGAGGAAATACTAATGAATATCATAGAATTGTGTGAGAACAAGTGTAAAAGACATCAAAATGTAAGTTTCTATTCTAGAAAGGATGTTATACACTACAGAAATCCTTGAAATAGAGTTACTTCACAAGAAAACAGTGTTTCAACCCACTAGAATTCACTGAAAAGTAGTGTTCAACTGTAAAACAGTTGAAAGACAAGTGTATATAGCTTCGCAAGTCCACAGAAGACTGTATAAAGTTGTTTCTACATGTGGTGAAGTCCCACAAGTAGAAAATAAGGCCCATTATAGGAAACAGCTAGAAATCAGTAGTAATTCAGAGAAAATACTCATGAATATCATAGAATTGTGTGAGAACAAGAGTAAAAGACATCAAAATGTAAGTTTCTAGTCTAGAAAGGATGTTATACACTACAGAAATCCTTGAAATAGAGTTACTTCACAAGAAAACAGTGTTTCAACCCACTAGAATTCACTGAAAAGTAGTATTCAACTGTAAAACAGTTGAAAGACAAGTTTATATAGCTTCTCAAGATCAGAAAAGAGTGTATAAAGTTGATTCTACATGTGGTGAAGTCCCACAAGTAGAAAAGAAGGCCCATTATAGGAAACAGCTAGAAATCAGTAGTCATTCAGAGCAAATACTAATGAATATCACAGAATAGAGAGAGAACAAGAGTAAAAGACATCAAAATGTAAGTCTCTAGTCTAGAAAGGATGTTGTACACTGCAGAAATCCTTGAAATAGAGTTAATTCACATGAAACCAGTGTTTCAAACCACCAGAATTCACTGAAAAGTAGTGTTCAACTGTAAAACAGTTGAAAGACAAGTGTATATAGCTTCGCAAGTCCACAGAAGACTGTATAAAGTTGTTTCTACATGTGGTGAAGTCCCACAAGTAGAAAATAAGGCCCATTATAGGAAACAGCGAGAAATCATTAGTAATTCAGAGAAAATACTCATGAATATCATAGAATTGTGTGAGAACAAGAGTAAAAGACATCAAAATGTAAGTTTCTAGTCTAGAAAGGATGTTATACCCTACAGAAATCCTTGAAATAGAGTTACTTCACAAGAAAACAGTGTTTCATCCCACTAGAATTCACTGAAAAGTAGTATTCAACAGTAAAACAGTTGAAAGACAAGTGTATATAGCTTCTCAAGTTCAGGGAAGAGTGTATAAAGTTGTTTCTACATGTGGTGAAGTCCCACAAGTAGAAAATAAGGCCCATTATAGGAAACAGCTAGAAATCAGTAGTCATTCAGAGCAAATACTAATGAATATCACATAATAGAGAGAGAACAAGTGTAAAAGACATCAAAATGTAAGTCTCTAGTCTATAAAGGATGTTGTACACTGCAGAAATCCTTGAAATAGAGTTACCTCACATGAAACCAGTGTTTCAAACCACCAGAATGCTCGGAAAAGTAGTATTTAACTGTAAAACAGTTGAAAGACAAGTTTATATAGATTCGCAAGTCCACAGAAGAATGTATAAAGTTGTTTCGACATGTGGTGAACTCCCACAAGTAGAGCAGAAGGCCCATTATAGGAAACAGCTAGAAATCAGTAGTAATTCAGAGGAAATAGTAATGAATATCATAGCATTGTGTGAGAACAAGTGTAAAAGACATCAAAATGTAAGTTTATAGTCTAAAAAGATTGTTATACACTACAGAAATCGTTGAAATAGAGTTACT
The DNA here is from genome assembly GCF_951640355.1 of Cnephaeus nilssonii. Lineage (NCBI taxonomy): Eukaryota > Metazoa > Chordata > Mammalia > Chiroptera > Vespertilionidae > Cnephaeus > Cnephaeus nilssonii. The sequence goes on along the minus strand of NW_027645500.1, from coordinate 146,972 downwards.
TCAAAGGAAAACAGTGTTTCAACCCACTAGAATTCACTGAAAAGTAGTATTCAACTGTAAAACAGTTGAAAGACAAGTGTATATAGCTTCTCAAGATCAGAAAAGACTGTATAAAGTTGTTTCTACATGTGGTGAAGTCCCACAAGTAGAAAATAAGGCCCATTATAGGAAACAGCTAGAAATCAGTAGTCATTCAGAGCAAATACTAATGAATATCACAGAATAGAGAGAGAACAAGAGTAAAAGACATCAAAATGTAAGTCCCTAGTCTAGAAAGGATGTTGTACACTTCAGAAATCCTTGAAATAGAGTTAGTTCACATGAAACCAGTGTTTCAAACCACCAGAATGCACTGAAAAGTAGTATTTAATTGTAAAACAGTTGAAAGACAAGTTTATATAGATTCGCAAGTCCACAGAAGACTGTATAAAGTTGTTTCTACATGTGGTGAAGTCCCACAAGTAGAGCAGAAGGCGCATTATAGGAAACAGCTAGAAATCAGTAGTAATTCAGAGGAAATACTAATGAATATCATAGAATTGTGTGAGAACAAGTGTAAAAGACATCAAAATGTAAGTTTCTAGTCTAGAAAGGATGTTATACACTACAGAAATCCTTGAAATAGAATTACTTCACAAGAAAACAGTGTTTCAACCCACTAGAATTCACTGAAAAGTAGTGTTCAACTGTAAAACAGTTGAAAGACAAGTGTATATAGCTTCGCAAGTCCACAGAAGACTGTATAAAGTAGTTTCTACATGTGGTGAAGTCCCACAAGTAGAAAATAAGGCCCATTATAGGAAACAGCTAGAAATCAGTAGTCATTCAGAGCAAATACTAATGAATATCACAGAATAGAGAGAGAACAAGAGTAAAAGACATCAAAATGTAAGTCTCTAGTCTAGAAAGGATGTTGTACACTGCAGAAATCTTTGAAATAGAGTTACTTCACATGAAACCAGTGTTTCAAACCACCAGAATGCACTGAAAAGTAGTATTTAACTGTAAAACAGTTGAAAGACAAGTTTATATAGCTTCGCAAGTCCACAGAAGACTGTATAAAGTTGTTTCTACATGTGGTGAACTCCCACAAGTAGAGCAGAAGGCCCATTATAGGAAACAGCTAGAAATCAGTAGTAATTCAGAGGAAATACTAATGAATATCATAGAATTGTGTGAGAACAAGTGTAAAAGACATCAAAATGTAAGTTTCTAGTCTAGAAAGGATGTTATACACTACAGAAATCCTTGAAATAGAGTTACTTCACAAGAAAACAGTGTTTCAACCCACTAGAATTCACTGAAAAGTAGTGTTCAACTGTAAAACAGTTGAAAGACAAGTGTATATAGCTTCGCAAGTCCACAGAAGACTGTATAAAGTTGTTTCTACATGTGGTGAACTCCCACAAGTAGAGCAGAAGGCCCATTATAGGAAACAGCTAGAAATCAGTAGTAATTCAGAGGAAATACTAATGAATATCATAGAATTGTGTGAGAACAAGTGTAAAAGACATCAAAATGTAAGTTTCTAGTCTAGAAAGGATGTTATACACTACAGAAATCCTTGAAATAGAGTTACTTCACAAGAAAACAGTGTTTCAACCCACTAGAATTCACTGAAAAGTAGTATTCAACTGTAAAACAGTTGAAAGACAAGTGTATATTGCTTCTCAAGATCAGAAAAGACTGTATAAAGTTGTTTCTACATGTGGTGAAGTCCCACAAGTAGAAAAGAAGGCCCATTATAGGAAACAGCTAGAAATCAGTAGTCATTCAGAGCAAATACTAATGAATATCACAGAATAGAGAGAGAACAAGAGTAAAAGACATCAAAATGTAAGTCCCTAGTCTAGAAAGGATGTTGTACACTGCAGAAATCCTTGAAATAGAGTTAGTTCACATGAAACCAGTGTTTCAAACCACCAGAATGCACTGAAAAGTAGTATTTAATTGTAAAACAGTTGAAAGACAAGTTTATATAGATTCGCAAGTCCACAGAAGACTGTATAAAGTTGTTTCTACATGTGGTGAAGTCCCACAAGTAGAGCAGAAGGCGCATTATAGGAAACAGCTAGAAATCAGTAGTAATTCAGAGGAAATACTAATGAATATCATAGAATTGTGTGAGAACAAGTGTAAAAGACATCAAAATGTAAGTTTCTAGTCTAGAAAGGATGTTATACACTACAGAAATCCTTGAAATAGAGTTACTTCACAAGAAAACAGTGTTTCAACCCACTAGAATTCACTGAAAAGTAGTGTTCAACTGTAAAACAGTTGAAAGACAAGTGTATATAGCTTCGCAAGTCCACAGAAGACTGTATAAAGTTGTTTCTACATGTGGTGAAGTCCCACAAGTAGAAAATAAGGCCCATTATAGGAAACAGCTAGAAATTAGTAGTAATTCAGAGAAAATACTCATGAATATCATAGAATTGTGTGAGAACAAGAGTAAAAGACATCAAAATGTAAGTTTCTAGTCTAGAAAGGATGTTATACACTACAGAAATCCTTGAAATAGAGTTACTTCACAAGAAAACAGTGTTTCAACCCACTAGAATTCACTGAAAAGTAGTGTTCAACTGTAAAACAGTTGAAAGACAAGTGTATATAGCTTCTCAAGTTCAGGGAAGAGTGTATAAAGTTGTTTCTACATGTGGTGAAGTCCCACAAGTAGAAAATAAGGCCCATTATAGGAAACAGCTAGAAATCAGTATTCATTCAGAGCAAATACTAATGAATATCACATAATAGAGAGAGAACAAGTGTAAAAGACATCAAAATGTAAGTCTCTAGTCTATAAAGGATGTTGTACACTGCAGAAATCCTTGAAATAGAGTTACCTCACATGAAACCAGTGTTTCAAACCACCAGAATGCTCAGAAAAATAGTATTTAACTGTAAAACAGTTGAAGACAAGTTTATATAGATTCGCAAGTCCACAGAAGACTGTATAAAGTTGTTTCTACATGTGGTGAACTCCCACAAGTAGAGGAGAAGGCCCATTATAGGAAACAGCTAGAAATCAGTAGTAATTCAGAGGAAATACTAATGAATATCATAGAATTGTGTGAGAACAAGTGTAAAAGACATCAAAATGTAAGTTTCTAGTCTAGAAAGGATGTTATACACTACAGAAATCCTTGAAATAGAGTTACTTCACAAGAAAACAGTGTTTCAACCCACTAGAATTCACTGAAAAGTAGTGTTCAACTGTAAAACAGTTGAAAGACAAGTGTATATAGCTTCGCAAGTCCACAGAAGACTGTATAAAGTTGTTTCTACATGTGGTGAAGTCCCACAAGTAGAAAATAAGGCCCATTATAGGAAACAGCTAGAAATCAGTAGTCATTCAGAGCAAATACTAATGAATATCACAGAATAGAGAGAGAACAAGAGTAAAAGACATCAAAATGTAAGTCTCTAGTCTAGAAAGGATGTTGTACACTGCAGAAATCTTTGAAATAGAGTTACTTCACATGAAACCAGTGTTTCAAACCACCAGAATGCACTGAAAAGTAGTATTTAACTGTAAAACAGTTGAAAGACAAGTTTATATAGCTTCGCAAGTCCACAGAAGACTGTATAAAGTTGTTTCTACATGTGGTGAACTCCCACAAGTAGAGCAGAAGGCCCATTATAGGAAACAGCTAGAAATCAGTAGTAATTCAGAGGAAATACTAATGAATATCATAGAATTGTGTGAGAACAAGTGTAAAAGACATCAAAATGTAAGTTTCTAGTCTAGAAAGGATGTTATACACTACAGAAATCCTTGAAATAGAGTTACTTCACAAGAAAACAGTGTTTCAACCCACTAGAATTCACTGAAAAGTAGTGTTCAACTGTAAAACAGTTGAAAGACAAGTGTATATAGCTTCGCAAGTCCACAGAAGACTGTATAAAGTTGTTTCTACATGTGGTGAACTCCCACAAGTAGAGCAGAAGGCCCATTATAGGAAACAGCTAGAAATCAGTAGTAATTCAGAGGAAATACTAATGAATATCATAGAATTGTGTGAGAACAAGTGTAAAAGACATCAAAATGTAAGTTTCTAGTCTAGAAAGGATGTTATACACTACAGAAATCCTTGAAATAGAGTTACTTCACAAGAAAACAGTGTTTCAACCCACTAGAATTCACTGAAAAGTAGTATTCAACTGTAAAACAGTTGAAAGACAAGTGTATATAGCTTCTCAAGATCAGAAAAGACTGTATAAAGTTGTTTCTACATGTGGTGAAGTCCCACAAGTAGAAAAGAAGGCCCATTATAGGAAACAGCTAGAAATCAGTAGTCATTCAGAGCAAATACTAATGAATATCACAGAATAGAGAGAGAACAAGAGTAAAAGACATCAAAATGTAAGTCCCTAGTCTAGAAAGGATGTTGTACACTGCAGAAATCCTTGAAATAGAGTTAGTTCACATGAAACCAGTGTTTCAAACCACCAGAATGCACTGAAAAGTAGTATTTAATTGTAAAACAGTTGAAAGACAAGTTTATATAGATTCGCAAGTCCACAGAAGACTGTATAAAGTTGTTTCTACATGTGGTGAAGTCCCACAAGTAGAGCAGAAGGCGCATTATAGGAAACAGCTGAAATCAGTAGTAATTCAGAGGAAATACTAATGAATATCATAGAATTGTGTGAGAACAAGTGTAAAAGACATCAAAATGTAAGTTTCTAGTCTAGAAAGGATGTTATACACTACAGAAATCCTTGAAATAGAGTTACTTCACAAGAAAACAGTGTTTCAACCCACTAGAATTCACTGAAAAGTAGTGTTCAACTGTAAAACAGTTGAAAGACAAGTGTATATAGCTTCGCAAGTCCACAGAAGACTGTATAAAGTTGTTTCTACATGTGGTGAAGTCCCACAAGTAGAAAATAAGGCCCATTATAGGAAACAGCTAGAAATCAGTAGTAATTCAGAGAAAATACTCATGAATATCATAGAATTGTGTGAGAACAAGAGTAAAAGACATCAAAATGTAAGTTTCTAGTCTAGAAAGGATGTTATACACTACAGAAATCCTTGAAATAGAGTTACTTCACAAGAAAACAGTGTTTCAACCCACTAGAATTCACTGAAAAGTAGTGTTCAACTGTAAAACAGTTGAAAGACAAGTGTATATAGCTTCTCAAGTTCAGGGAAGAGTGTATAAAGTTGTTTCTACATGTGGTGAAGTCCCACAAGTAGAAAATAAGGCCCATTATAGGAAACAGCTAGAAATCAGTAGTCATTCAGAGCAAATACTAATGAATATCACATAATAGAGAGAGAACAAGTGTAAAAGACATCAAAATGTAAGTCTCTAGTCTATAAAGGATGTTGTACACTGCAGAAATCCTTGAAATAGAGTTACCTCACATGAAACCAGTGTTTCAAACCACCAGAATGCTCGGAAAAGTAGTATTTAACTGTAAAACAGTTGAAGACAAGTTTATATAGATTCGCAAGTCCACAGAAGACTGTATAAAGTTGTTTCTACATGTGGTGAACTCCCACAAGTAGAGGAGAAGGCCCATTATAGGAAACAGCTAGAAATCAGTAGTAATTCAGAGGAAATACTAATGAATATCATAGAATTGTGTGAGAACAAGTGTAAAAGACATCAAAATGTAAGTTTCTAGTCTAGAAAGGATGTTATACACTACAGAAATCCTTGAAATAGAGTTACTTCACAAGAAAACAGTGTTTCAACCCACTAGAATTCACTGAAAAGTAGTGTTCAACTGTAAAACAGTTGAAAGACAAGTGTATATAGCTTCTCAAGTTCAGGGAAGAGTGTATAAAGTTGTTTCTACATGTGGTGAAGTCCCACAAGTAGAAAATAAGGCCCATTATAGGAAACAGCTAGAAATCAGTAGTCATTCAGAGCAAATACTAATGAATATCACATAATAGAGAGAGAACAAGTGTAAAAGACATCAAAATGTAAGTCTCTAGTCTATAAAGGATGTTGTACACTGCAGAAATCCTTGAAATAGAGTTACCTCACATGAAACCAGTGTTTCAAACCACCAGAATGCTCGGAAAAGTAGTATTTAACTGTAAAACAGTTGAAGACAAGTTTATATAGATTCGCAAGTCCACAGAAGACTGTATAAAGTTGTTTCTACATGTGGTGAACTCCCACAAGTAGAGGAGAAGGCCCATTATAGGAAACAGCTAGAAATCAGTAGTAATTCAGAGGAAATACTAATGAATATCATAGAATTGTGTGAGAACAAGTGTAAAAGACATCAAAATGTAAGTTTCTAGTCTAGAAAGGATGTTATACACTACAGAAATCCTTGAAATAGAGTTACTTCACAAGAAAACAGTGTTTCAACCCACTAGAATTCACTGAAAAGTAGTGTTCAACTGTAAAACAGTTGAAAGACAAGTGTATATAGCTTCGCAATTCCACAGAAGACTGTATAAAGTTGTTTCTACATGTGGTGAAGTCCCACAAGTAGAAAATAAGGCCCATTATAGGAAACAGCTAGAAATCAGTAGTCATTCAGAGCAAATACTAATGAATATCACAGAATAGAGAGAGAACAAGAGTAAAAGACATCAAAATGTAAGTCTCTAGTCTAGAAAGGATGTTGTACACTGCAGAAATCTTTGAAATAGAGTTACTTCACATGAAACCAGTGTTTCAAACCACCAGAATGCACTGAAAAGTAGTATTTAACTGTAAAACAGTTGAAAGACAAGTTTATATAGCTTCGCAAGTCCACAGAAGACTGTATAAAGTTGTTTCTACATGTGGTGAACTCCCACAAGTAGAGCAGAAGGCCCATTATAGGAAACAGCTAGAAATCAGTAGTAATTCAGAGGAAATACTAATGAATATCATAGAATTGTGTGAGAACAAGTGTAAAAGACATCAAAATGTAAGTTTCTAGTCTAGAAAGGATGTTATACACTACAGAAATCCTTGAAATAGAGTTACTTCACAAGAAAACAGTGTTTCAACCCACTAGAATTCACTGAAAAGTAGTGTTCAACTGTAAAACAGTTGAAAGACAAGTGTATATAGCTTCGCAAGTCCACAGAAGACTGTATAAAGTTGTTTCTACATGTGGTGAACTCCCACAAGTAGAGCAGAAGGCCCATTATAGGAAACAGCTAGAAATCAGTAGTAATTCAGAGGAAATACTAATGAATATCATAGAATTGTGTGAGAACAAGTGTAAAAGACATCAAAATGTAAGTTTCTAGTCTAGAAAGGATGTTATACACTACAGAAATCCTTGAAATAGAGTTACTTCACAAGAAAACAGTGTTTCAACCCACTAGAATTCACTGAAAAGTAGTATTCAACTGTAAAACAGTTGAAAGACAAGTGTATATAGCTTCTCAAGATCAGAAAAGACTGTATAAAGTTGTTTCTACATGTGGTGAAGTCCCACAAGTAGAAAAGAAGGCCCATTATAGGAAACAGCTAGAAATCAGTAGTCATTCAGAGCAAATACTAATGAATATCACAGAATAGAGAGAGAACAAGAGTAAAAGACATCAAAATGTAAGTCCCTAGTCTAGAAAGGATGTTGTACACTGCAGAAATCCTTGAAATAGAGTTAGTTCACATGAAACCAGTGTTTCAAACCACCAGAATGCACTGAAAAGTAGTATTTAATTGTAAAACAGTTGAAAGACAAGTTTATATAGATTCGCAAGTCCACAGAAGACTGTATAAAGTTGTTTCTACATGTGGTGAAGTCCCACAAGTAGAGCAGAAGGCGCATTATAGGAAACAGCTAGAAATCAGTAGTAATTCAGAGGAAATACTAATGAATATCATAGAATTGTGTGAGAACAAGTGTAAAAGACATCAAAATGTAAGTTTCTAGTCTAGAAAGGATGTTATACACTACAGAAATCCTTGAAATAGAGTTACTTCACAAGAACACAGTGTTTCAACCCACTAGAATTCACTGAAAAGTAGTATTCAACTGTAAAACAGTTGAAAGACAAGTGTATATAGATTCTCAAGATCAGAAAAGAGTGTATAAAGTTGTTTCTACATGTGGTGAACTCCCACAAGTAGAAAAGAAGGCCCATTATAGGAAACAGCTAGAAATCAGTAGTCATTCAGAGCAAATACTAATGAATATCACAGAATAGAGAGAGAACAAGAGTAAAAGACATCAAAATGTAAGTCTCTAGTCTAGAAAGGATGTTGTACACTGCAGAAATCCTTGAAATAGAGTTGGTTCACATGAAACCAGTGTTTCAAACCACCAGAATGCACTGAAAAGTAGTATTTAACTGTAAAACAGTTGAAAGACAAGTGTATATAGCTTCGCAAGTCCACAGAAGACTGTATAAAGTTGTTTCTACATGTGGTGAAGTCCCACAAGTAGAAAATAAGGCCCATTATAGGAAACAGCTAGAAATCAGTAGTAATTCAGAGAAAATACTCATGAATATCATAGAATTGTGTGAGAACAAGTGTAAAAGACATCAAAATGTAAGTTTGTAGTCTAGAAAGGATGTTATACACTACAGAAATCCTTGAAATAGAGTTACTTCACAAGAAAACAGTGTTTCAACCCACTAGAATTCACTGAAAAGTAGTGTTCAACTGTAAAACAGTTGAAAGACAAGTGTATATAGCTTCTCAAGTTCAGGGAAGAGTGTATAAAGTTGTTTCTACATGTGGTGAAGTCCCACAAGTAGAAAATAAGGCCCATTATAGGAAACAGCTAGAAATCAGTAGTCATTCAGAGCAAATACTAATGAATATCACATAATAGAGAGAGAACAAGTGTAAAAGACATCAAAATGTAAGTCTCTAGTCTATAAAGGATGTTGTACACTGCAGAAATCCTTGAAATAGAGTTACCTCACATGAAACCAGTGTTTCAAACCACCAGAATTCACTGAAAAGTAGTGTTCAACTGTAAAACAGTTGAAAGACAAGTTTATATAGCTTCGCAAGTCCACAGAAGACTGTATAAAGTTGTTTCTACATGTGGTGAAGTCCCACAAGTAGAGCAGAAGGCCCATTATAGGAAACAGCTAGAAATCAGTAGTAATTCAGAGGAAATACTAATGAATATCATAGAATTGTGTGAGAACAAGTGTAAAAGACATCAAAATGTAAGTTTCTAGTCTAGAAAGGATGTTATACACTACAGAAATCCTTGAAATAGAGTTACTTCACAAGAAAACAGTGTTTCAACCCACTAGAATTCACTGAAAAGTAGTGTTCAACTGTAAAACAGTTGAAAGACAAGTGTATATAGCTTCGCAAGTCCACAGAAGACTGTATAAAGTTGTTTCTACATGTGGTGAACTCCCACAAGTAGAGCAGAAGGCCCATTATAGGAAACAGCTAGAAATCAGTAGTAATTCAGAGGAAATACTAATGAATATCATAGAATTGTGTGAGAACAAGTGTAAAAGACATCAAAATGTAAGTTTCTAGTCTAGAAAGGATGTTATACACTACAGAAATCCTTGAAATAGAGTTACTTCACAAGAACACAGTGTTTCAACCCACTAGAATTCACTGAAAAGTAGTGTTCAACTGTAAAACAGTTGAAAGACAAGTGTATATAGCTTCGCAAGTCCACAGAAGACTGTATAAAGTTGTTTCTACATGTGGTGAAGTCCCACAAGTAGAAAATAAGGCCCATTATAGGAAACAGCTAGAAATCAGTAGTAATTCAGAGAAAATACTCATGAATATCATAGAATTGTGTGAGAACAAGAGTAAAAGACATCAAAATGTAAGTTTCTAGTCTAGAAAGGATGTTATACACTACAGAAATCCTTGAAATAGAGTTACTTCACAAGAAAACAGTGTTTCAACCCACTAGAATTCACTGAAAAGTAGTATTCAACTGTAAAACAGTTGAAAGACAAGTGTATATAGCTTCTCAAGATCAGAAAAGAGTGTATAAAGTTGATTCTACATGTGGTGAAGTCCCACAAGTAGAAAAGAAGGCCCATTATAGGAAACAGCTAGAAATCAGTAGTCATTCAGAGCAAATACTAATGAATATCACAGAATAGAGAGAGAACAAGAGTAAAAGACATCAAAATGTAAGTCTCTAGTCTAGAAAGGATGTTGTACACTGCAGAAATCCTTGAAATAGAGTTGGTTCACATGAAACCAGTGTTTCAAACCACCAGAATGCACTGAAAAGTAGTATTTAACTGTAAAACAGTTGAAAGACAAGTGTATATAGCTTCGCAAGTCCACAGAAGACTGTATAAAGTTGTTTCTACATGTGGTGAAGTCCCACAAGTAGAAAATAAGGCCCATTATAGGAAACAGCTAGAAATCAGTAGTAATTCAGAGAAAATACTCATGAATATCATAGAATTGTGTGAGAACAAGTGTAAAAGACATCAAAATGTAAGTTTCTAGTCTAGAAAGGATGTTATACACTACAGAAATCCTTGAAATAGAGTTACTTCACAAGAAAACAGTGTTTCAACCCACTAGAATTCACTGAAAAGTAGTGTTCAACTGTAAAACAGTTGAAAGACAAGTGTATATAGCTTCGCAATTCCACAGAAGACTGTATAAAGTTGTTTCTACATGTGGTGAAGTCCCACAAGTAGAAAATAAGGCCCATTATAGGAAACAGCTAGAAATCAGTAGTCATTCAGAGCAAATACTAATGAATATCACATAATAGAGAGAGAACAAGTGTAAAAGACATCAAAATGTAAGTCTCTAGTCTATAAAGGATGTTGTACACTGCAGAAATCCTTGAAATAGAGTTACCTCACATGAAACCAGTGTTTCAAACCACCAGAATTCACTGAAAAGTAGTGTTCAACTGTAAAACAGTTGAAAGACAAGTTTATATAGCTTCGCAAGTCCACAGAAGACTGTATAAAGTTGTTTCTACATGTGGTGAACTCCCACAAGTAGAGCAGAAGGCCCATTATAGGAAACAGCTAGAAATCAATAGTAATTCAGAGGAAATACTAATGAATATCATAGAATTGTGTGAGAACAAGTGTAAAAGACATCAAAATGTAAGTTTCTAGTCTAGAAAGGATGTTATACACTACAGAAATCCTTGAAATAGAGTTACTTCACAAGAAAACAGTGTTTCAACCCACTAGAATTCACTGAAAAGTAGTGTTCAACTGTAAAACAGTTGAAAGACAAGTGTATATAGCTTCTCAAGTTCAGGGAAGAGTGTATAAAGTTGTTTCTACATGTGGTGAACTCCCACAAGTAGAGCAGAAGGCCCATTTTAGGAAACAGCTAGAAATCAGTAGTAATTCAGAGGAAATACTAATGAATATCATAGAATTGTGTGAGAACAAGTGTAAAAGACATCAAAATGTAAGTTTCTAGTCTAGAAAGGATGTTATACACTACAGAAATCCTTGAAATAGAGTTACTTCACAAGAACACAGTGTTTCAACCCACTAGAATTCACTGAAAAGTAGTATTCAACTGTAAAACAGTTGAAAGACAAGTGTATATAGATTCTCAAGATCAGAAAAGAGTGTATAAAGTTGTTTCTACATGTGGTGAAGTCCCACAAGTAGAAAAGAAGGCCCATTATAGGAAACAGCTAGAAATCAGTAGTCATTCAGAGCAAATACTAATGAATATCACAGAATAGAGAGAGAACAAGAGTAAAAGACATCAAAATGTAAGTCTCTAGTCTAGAAAGGATGTTGTACACTGCAGAAATCCTTGAAATAGAGTTGGTTCACATGAAACCAGTGTTTCAAACCACCAGAATGCACTGAAAAGTAGTATTTAACTGTAAAACAGTTGAAAGACAAGTGTATATAGCTTCGCAAGTCCACAGAAGACTGTATAAAGTTGTTTCTACATGTGGTGAAGTCCCACAAGTAGAAAATAAGGCCCATTATAGGAAACAGCTAGAAATCAGTAGTAATTCAGAGAAAATACTCATGAATATCATAGAATTGTGTGAGAACAAGTGTAAAAGACATCAAAATGTAAGTTTCTAGTCTAGAAAGGATGTTATACACTACAGAAATCCTTGAAATAGAGTTACTTCACAAGAAAACAGTGTTTCAACCCACTAGAATTCACTGAAAAGTAGTGTTCAACTGTAAAACAGTTGAAAGACAAGTGTATATAGCTTCGCAAGTCCACAGAAGACTGTATAAAGTTGTTTCTACATGTGGTGAAGTCCCACAAGAAGAAAATAAGGCCCATTATAGGAAACAGCTAGAAATCAGTAGTAATTCAGAGAAAATACTCATGAATATCATAGAATTGTGTGAGAACAAGTGTAAAAGACATCAAAATGTAAGTTTCTAGTCTAGAAAGGATGTTATACACTACAGAAATCCTTGAAATAGAGTTACTTCACAAGAAAACAGTGTTTCAACCCACTAGAATTCACTGAAAAGTAGTGTTCAACTGTAAAACAGTTGAAAGACAAGTGTATATAGCTTCTCAAGTTCAGGGAAGAGTGTATAAAGTTGTTTCTACATGTGGTGAAGTCCCACAAGTAGAAAATAAGGCCCATTATAGGAAACAGCTAGAAATCAGTAGTCATTCAGAGCAAATACTAATGAATATCACATAATAGAGAGAGAACAAGTGTAAAAGACATCAAAATGTAAGTCTCTAGTCTATAAAGGATGTTGTACACTGCAGAAATCCTTGAAATAGAGTTACCTCACATGAAACCAGTGTTTCAAACCACCAGAATGCTCGGAAAAGTAGTATTTAACTGTAAAACAGTTGAAGACAAGTTTATATAGATTCGCAAGTCCACAGAAGACTGTATAAAGTTGTTTCTACATGTGGTGAACTCCCACAAGTAGAGCAGAAGGCCCATTATAGGAAACAGCTAGAAATCAGTAGTAATTCAGAGGAAATACTAATGAATATCATAGAATTGTGTGAGAACAAGTGTAAAAGACATCAAAATGTAAGTTTCTAGTCTAGAAAGGATGTTATACACTACAGAAATCCTTGAAATAGAGTTACTTCACAAGAAAACAGTGTTTCAACCCACTAGAATTCACTGAAAAGTAGTGTTCAACTGTAAAACAGTTGAAAGACAAGTGCATATAGCTTCGCAAGTCCACAGAAGACTGTATAAAGTTGTTTCTACATGTGGTGAAGTCCCACAAGTAGAAAATAAGGCCCATTATAGGAAACAGCTAGAAATCAGTAGTCATTCAGAGCAAATACTAATGAATATCACAGAATAGAGAGAGAACAAGAGTAAAAGACATCAAAATGTAAGTCTCTAGTCTAGAAAGGATGTTGTACACTGCAGAAATCTTTGAAATAGAGTTACTTCACATGAAACCAGTGTTTCAAACCACCAGAATGCACTGAAAAGTAGGATTTAACTGTAAAACAGTTGAAAGACAAGTTTATATAGCTTCGCAAGTCCACAGAAGACTGTATAAAGTTGTTTCTACATGTGGTGAACTCCCACAAGTAGAGCAGAAGGCCCATTATAGGAAACAGCTAGAAATCAGTAGTAATTAAGAGGAAATACTAATGAATATCATAGAATTGTGTGAGAACAAGTGTAAAAGACATCAAAATGTAAGTTTCTAGTCTAGAAAGGATGTTATACACTACAGAAATCCTTGAAATAGAGTTACTTCACAAGAAAACAGTGTTTCAACCCACTAGAATTCACTGAAAAGTAGTGTTCAACTGTAAAACAGTTGAAAGACAAGTGTATATAGCTTCGCAAGATCAGAAAAGAGTGTATAAAGTTGTTTCTACATGTGGTGAAGTCCCACAAGTAGAAAAGAAGGCCCATTATAGGAAACAGCTAGAAATCAGTAGTCATTCAGAGCAAATACTAATGAATATCACAGAATAGAGAGAGAACAAGAGTAAAAGACATCAAAATGTAAGTCTCTAGTCTAGAAAGGATGTTGTACACTGCAGAAATCCTTGAAATAGAGTTGGTTCACATGAAACCAGTGTTTCAAACCACCAGAATGCACTGAAAAGTAGTATTTAACTGTAAAACAGTTGAAAGACAAGTGTATATAGCTTCGCAAGTCCACAGAAGACTGTATAAAGTTGTTTCTACATGTGGTGAAGTCCCACAAGTAGAAAATAAGGCCCATTACAGGAAACAGCTAGAAATCAGTAGTAATTCAGAGAAAATACTCATGAATATCATAGAATTGTGTGAGAACAAGTGTAAAAGACATCAAAATGTAAGTTTCTAGTCTAGAAAGGATGTTATACACTACAGAAATCCTTGAAATAGAGTTACTTCACAAGAAAACAGTGTTTCAACCCACTAGAATTCACTGAAAAATAGTGTTCAACTGTAAAACAGTTGAAAGACAAGTGTATATAGCTTCGCAAGTCCACAGAAGACTGTATAAAGTTGTTTCTACATGTGGTGAAGTCCCACAAGTAGAAAATAAGGCCCATTATAGGAAACAGCTAGAAATCAGTAGTCATTCAGAGCAAATACTAATGAATATCACATAATAGAGAGAGAACAAGTGTAAAAGACATCAAAATGTAAGTCTCTAGTCTAGAAAGGATGTTGTACACTGGAGAAATCCTTGAAATAGAGTTAGCTCACATGAAACCAGTGTTTCAAACCACCAGAATGCTCGGAAAAGTAGTATTTAACTGTAAAACAGTTGAAAGACAAGTTTATATAGATTCGCAAGTCCACAGAAGACTGTATAAAGTTGTTTCTACATGTGGTGAACTCCCACAAGTAGAGCAGAAGGCCCATTATAGGAAACAGCTAGAAATCAGTAGTAATTCAGAGGAAATACTAATGAATATCATAGAATTGTGTGAGAACAAGTGTAAAAGACATCAAAATGTAAGTTTCTAGTCTAGAAAGGATGTTATACACTACAGAAATCCTTGAAATAGAGTTACTTCACAAGAAAACAGTGTTTCAACCCACTAGAATTCACTGAAAAGTAGTGTTCAACTGTAAAACAGTTGAAAGACAAGTGTATATAGCTTCGCAATTCCACAGAAGACTGTATAAAGTTGTTTCTACATGTGGTGAACTCCCACAAGTAGAGCAGAAGGCCCATTATAGGAAACAGCTAGAAATCAGTAGTAATTCAGAGGAAATACTAATGAATATCATAGAATTGTGTGAGAACAAGTGTAAAAGACATCAAAATGTAAGTCTCTAGTCTAGAAAGGATGTTGTACACTGCAGAAATCCTTGAAATAGAGTTGGTTCACATGAAACCAGTGTTTCAAACCACCAGAATGCACTGAAAAGTAGTATTTAACTGTAAAACAGTTGAAAGACAAGTGTATATAGCTTCGCAAGTCCACAGAAGACTGTATAAAGTTGTTTCTACATGTGGTGAAGTCCCACAAGTAGAAAATAAGGCCCATTATAGGAAACAGCTAGAAATCAGTAGTAATTCAGAGAAAATACTCATGAATATCATAGAATTGTGTGAGAACAAGTGTAAAAGACATCAAAATGTAAGTTTCTAGTCTAGAAAGGATGTTATACACTACAGAAATCCTTGAAATAGAGTTACTTCACAAGAAAACAGTGTTTCAACCCACTAGAATTCACTGAAAAGTAGTGTTCAACTGTAAAACAGTTGAAAGACAAGTTTATATAGCTTCGCAAGTCCACAGAAGACTGTATAAAGTTGTTTCTACATGTGGTGAAGTCCCACAAGTAGAAAATAAGGCCCATTATAGGAAACAGCTAGAAATCAGTAGTCATTCAGAGCAAATACTAATGAATATCACATAATAGAGAGAGAACAAGTGTAAAAGACATCAAAATGTAAGTCTCTAGTCTAGAAAGGATGTTGTACACTGCAGAAATCCTTGAAATAGAGTTAGCTCACATGAAACCAGTGTTTCAAACCACCAGAATGCTCGGAAAAGTAGTATTTAACTGTAAAACAGTTGAAAGACAAGTTTATATAGATTCGCAAGTCCACAGAAGACTGTATAAAGTTGTTTCGACATGTGGTGAACTCCCACAAGTAGAGCAGAAGGCCCATTATAGGAAACAGCTAGAAATCAGTAGTAATTCAGAGGAAATACTAATGAATATCATAGAATTGTGTGAGAACAAGTGTAAAAGACATCAAAATGTAAGTTTCTAGTCTAGAAAGGATGTTATACATTACAGAAATCCTTGAAATAGAGTTACTTCACAAGAAAACAGTGTTTCAACCCACTAGAATTCACTGAAAAGTAGTGTTCAACTGTAAAACAGTTGAAAGACAAGTGTATATAGCTTCGCAAGTCCACAGAAGACTGTATAAAGTTGTTTCTACATGTGGTGAAGTCCCACAAGTAGAAAATAAGGCCCATTATAGGAAACAGCTAGAAATCAGTAGTCATTCAGAGCAAATACTAATGAATATCACAAAATAGAGAGAGAACAAGAGTAAAAGACATCAAAATGTAAGTCTCTAGTCTAGAAAGGATGTTGTACACTGCAGAAATCCTTGAAATAGAGTTACTTCACATGAAACCAGTGTTTCAAACCACCAGAATGCACTGAAAAGTAGTATTTAACTGTAAAACAGTTGAAAGACAAGTTTATATAGCTTCGCAAGTCCACAGAAGACTGTATAAAGTTGTTTCTACATGTGGTGAACTCCCACAAGTAGAGCAGAAGGCCCATTATAGGAAACAGCTAGAAATCAGTAGTAATTCAGAGGAAATACTAATGAATATCATAGAATTGTGTGAGAACAAGAGTAAAAGACATCAAAATGTAAGTTTCTAGTCTAGAATGGATGTTATACACTACAGAAATCCTTGAAATAGAGTTACTTCACAAGAAAACAGTGTTTCAACCCACTAGAATTCACTGAAAAGTAGTGTTCAACTGTAAAACAGTTGAAAGACAAGTGTATATAGCTTCGCAATTCCACAGAAGACTGTATAAAGTTGTTTCTACATGTGGTGAACTCCCACAAGTAGAGCAGAAGGCCCATTATAGGAAACAGCTAGAAATCAGTAGTAATTCAGAGGAAATACTAATGAATATCATAGAATTGTGTGAGAACAAGTGTAAAAGACATCAAAATGTAAGTTTCTAGTCTAGAAAGGATGTTATACACTACAGAAATCCTTGAAATAGAGTTACTTCACAAGAACACAGTGTTTCAACCCACTAGAATTCACTGAAAAGTAGTATTCAACTGTAAAACAGTTGAAAAACAAGTGTATATAGATTCTCAAGATCAGAAAAGAGTGTATAAAGTTGTTTCTACATGTGGTGAAGTCCCACAAGTAGAAAAGAAGGCCCATTATAGGAAACAGCTAGAAATCAGTAGTCATTCAGAGCAAATACTAATGAATATCACAGAATAGAGAGAGAACAAGAGTAAAAGACATCAAAATGTAAGTCTCTAGTCTAGAAAGGATGTTGTACACTGCAGAAATCCTTGAAATAGAGTTGGTTCACATGAAACCAGTGTTTCAAACCACCAGAATGCACTGAAAAGTAGTATTTAACTGTAAAACAGTTGAAAGACAAGTGTATATAGCTTCGCAAGTCCACAGAAGACTGTATAAAGTTGTTTCTACATGTGGTGAAGTCCCAAAAGTAGAAAATAAGGCCCATTATAGGAAACAGCTAGAAATCAGTAGTAATTCAGAGAAAATACTCATGAATATCATAGAATTGTGTGAGAACAAGTGTAAAAGACATCAAAATGTAAGTTTCTAGTCTAGAAAGGATGTTATACACTACAGAAATCCTTGAAATAGAGTTACTTCACAAGAAAACAGTGTTTCAACCCACTAGAATTCACTGAAAAGTAGTGTTCAACTGTAAAACAGTTGAAAGACAAGTGTATATAGCTTCGCAAGTCCACAGAAGACTGTATAAAGTTGTTTCTACATGTGGTGAACTCCCACAAGTAGAGCAGAAGGCCCATTATAGGAAACAGCTAGAAATCAGTAGTAATTCAGAGGAAATACTAATGAATATCATAGAATTGTGTGAGAGCAAGTGTAAAAGACATCAAAATGTAAGTCTCTAGTCTAGAAAGGATGTTGTACACTGAAGAAATCCTTGAAATAGAGTTGGTTCACATGAAACCAGTGTTTCAAACCACCAGAATGCACTGAAAAGTAGTATTTAACTGTAAAACAGTTGAAAGACAAGTGTATATAGCTTCGCAAGTCCACAGAAGACTGTATAAAGTTGTTTCTACATGTGGTGAAGTCCCACAAGTAGAAAATAAGGCCCATTATAGGAAACAGCTAGAAATCAGTAGTAATTCAGAGAAAATACTCATGAATATCATAGAATTTTGTGAGAACAAGTGTAAAAGACATCAAAATGTAAGTTTCTAGTCTAGAAAGGATGTTATACACTACAGAAATCCTTGAAATAGAGTTACTTCACAAGAAAACAGTGTTTCAACCCACTAGAATTCACTGAAAAGTAGTGTTCAACTGTAAAACAGTTGAAAGACAAGTTTATATAGCTTCGCAAGTCCACAGAAGACTGTATAAAGTTGTTTCTACATGTGGTGAAGTCCCACAAGTAGAAAATAAGGCCCATTATAGGAAACAGCTAGAAATCAGTAGTCATTCAGAGCAAATACTAATGAATATCACATAATAGAGAGAGAACAAGTGTAAAAGACATCAAAATGTAAGTCTCTAGTCTAGAAAGGATGTTGTACACTGCAGAAATCCTTGAAATAGAGTTAGCTCACATGAAACCAGTGTTTCAAACCACCAGAATGCTCGGAAAAGTAGTATTTAACTGTAAAACAGTTGAAAGACAAGTTTATATAGATTCGCAAGTCCACAGAAGACTGTATAAAGTTGTTTCTACATGTGGTGAACTCCCACAAGTAGAGCAGAAGGCCCATTATAGGAAACAGCTAGAAATCAGTAGTAATTCAGAGGAAATACTAATGAATATCATAGAATTGTGTGAGAACAAGTGTAAAAGACATCAAAATGTAAGTTTCTAGTCTAGAAAGGATGTTATACATTACAGAAATCCTTGAAATAGAGTTACTTCACAAGAAAACAGTGTTTCAACCCACTAGAATTCACTGAAAAGTAGTGTTCAACTGTAAAACAGATGAAAGACAAGTGTATATAGCTTCGCAAGTCCACAGAAGACTGTATAAAGTTGTTTCTACATGTGGTGAAGTCCCACAAGTAGAAAATAAGGCCCATTATAGGAAACAGCTAGAAATCAGTAGTCATTCAGAGCAAATACTAATGAATATCACAGAATAGAGAGAGAACAAGAGTAAAAGACATCAAAATGTAAGTCTCAAGTCTAGAAAGGATGTTGTACACTGCAGAAATCCTTGAAATAGAGTTAGCTCACATGAAACCAGTGTTTCAAACCACCAGAATGCACTGAAAAGTAGTATTTAACTGTAAAACAGTTGAAAGACAAGTTTATATAGCTTCGCAAGTCCACAGAAGACTGTATAAAGTTGTTTCTACATGTGGTGAACTCCCACAAGTAGAGCAGAAGGCCCATTATAGGAAACAGCTAGAAATCAGTAGTAATTCAGAGGAAATACTAATGAATATCATAGAATTGTGTGAGAACAAGAGTAAAAGACATCAAAATGTAAGTTTCTAGTCTAGAAAGGATGTTATACACTACAGAAATCCTTGAAATAGAGTTACTTCACAAGAAAACAGTGTTTCAACCCACTAGAATTCACTGAAAAGTAGTGTTCAACTGTAAAACAGTTGAAAGACAAGTGTATATAGCTTCGCAAGTCCACAGAAGACTGTATAAAGTTGTTTCTACATGTGGTGAACTCCCACAAGTAGAGCAGAAGGCCCATTATAGGAAACAGCTAGAAATCAGTAGTAATTCAGAGGAAATACTAATGAATATCATAGAATTGTGTGAGAACAAGTGTAAAAGACATCAAAATGTAAGTTTCTAGTCTAGAAAGGATGTTATACACTACAGAAATCCTTGAAATAGAGTTACTTCACAAGAACACAGTGTTTCAACCCACTAGAATTCACTGAAAAGTAGTATTCAACTGTAAAACAGTTGAAAAACAAGTGTATATAGATTCTCAATATCAGAAAAGAGTGTATAAAGTTGTTTCTACATGTGGTGAAGTCCCACAAGTAGAAAAGAAGGCCCATTATAGGAAACAGCTAGAAATCAGTAGTCATTCAGAGCAAATACTAATGAATATCACAGAATAGAGAGAGAACAAGAGTAAAAGACATCAAAATGTAAGTCTCTAGTCTAGAAAGGATGTTGTACACTGCAGAAATCCTTGAAATAGAGTTGGTTCACATGAAACCAGTGTTTCAAACCACCAGAATGCACTGAAAAGTAGTATTTAACTGTAAAACAGTTGAAAGACAAGTGTATATAGCTTCGCAAGTCCACAGAAGACTGTATAAAGTTGTTTCTACATGTGGTGAAGTCTCAAAAGTAGAAAATAAGGCCCATTATAGGAAACAGCTAGAAATCAGTAGTAATTCAGAGAAAATACTCATGAATATCATAGAATTGTGTGAGAACAAGTGTAAAAGACATCAAAATGTAAGTTTCTAGTCTAGAAAGGATGTTATACACTACAGAAATCCTTGAAATAGAGTTACTTCACAAGAAAACAGTGTTTCAACCCACTAGAATTCACTGAAAAGTAGTGTTCAACTGTAAAACAGTTGAAAGACAAGTGTATATAGCTTCTCAAGTCCACAGAAGACTGTATAAAGTTGTTTCTACATGTGGTGAAGTCCCACAAGTAGAAAATAAGGCCCATTCCCCTGGAGCCGGGTGAGCCCTGGGCCCCGGGTCCGGGCGAGGCCGCGCGCCCCTGGAGCCGGGTGAGCCCTGGGCCCCGGGTCCGGGCGAGGCCGCGGGCCCCTGGAGCCGGGTGAGCCCTGGGCCCCGGGTCCGGGCGAGGCCGCGGGCCCCTGGAGCCGGGTGAGCCCTGGGCCCCGGGTCCGGGCGAGGACGCGGGCCCCTGGAGCCGGGTGAGCCCTGGGCCCCGGGTCCGGGCGAGGACGCGGGCCCCTGGAGCCGGGTGAGCCTGGCCCCGGGTCCAGGTGAGGCCGTGGGCCCCTGGATCCGGGTGAAGCAGTGCCCCTGGGTCCAGCTGAGACCAAACCAGAGGGAGTCGGACCTGCATTACCACCATTTGTCCACCATCCAGAGCTGAGGGGTCAGTGCCGACATGTACTCATAGGGAACCGGTGGACATTGATATTGGGTCTCAAAAGAACTGTTGGTCCAGAAAGAAACTCACTACAGACTGATTCATTTGCCTGTCAGCATAACTATTATTGCTCGTCGCACATTCAATTCTTATAAGTATATCTATAGTGACACATGATTTCGCTCATCTAGGGGAAATGATGAACAACATAGACTGATGAACAAGAACAGAACCAGAAACAAGGAGGCATCGATCGGACTATCGGGCCTCAGAGGGAGGATAGGGGAGGGTGGGGGGAGGGGGGAGAGATCAACCAAAGGTCTTGTGTGCATGCATATGAGCCTAACCAATGCTTAAGTTCAACAGAGGGTTGGGGCATCCAAGGGGAGGGGTGTGGGATGGGAATGGGGGGATGAGGACAAATATGTGACACCTTAATCAATAAAGAAATTAAAAAAAAAAAAAAAGAAAAGAAAATGGGAAAGAAAAAAAAAAAAAAAAAAAAAGAAAATAAGGCCCATTATAGGAAACAGCTAGAAATCAGTAGTCATTCAGAGCAAATACTAATGAATATCACATAATAGAGAGAGAACAAGTGTAAAAGACATCAAAATGTAAGTCTCTAGTCTAGAAAGGATGTTGTACACTGGAGAAATCCTTGAAATAGAGTTAGCTCACATGAAACCAGTGTTTCAAACCACCAGAATGCTCGGAAAAGTAGTATTTAACTGTAAAACAGTTGAAAAACAAGTTTATATAGATTCGCAAGTCCACAGAAGACTGTATAAAGTTGTTTCTACATGTGGTGAACTCCCACAAGTAGAGCAGAAGGCCCATTATAAGAAACAGCTAGAAATCAGTAGTAATTCAGAGGAAATACTAATGAATATCATAGAATTGTGTGAGAACAAGTGTAAAAGACATCAAAATGTAAGTTTCTAGTCTAGAAAGGATGTTATACACTACAGAAATCCTTGAAATAGAGTTACTTCACAAGAAAACAGTGTTTCAACCCACTAGAATTCACTGAAAAGTAGTGTTCAACTGTAAAACAGTTGAAAGACAAGTGTATATAGCTTCGCAAGTCCACAGAAGACTGTATAAAGTTGTTTCTACATGTGGTGAAGTCCCACAAGTAGAAAATAAGGCCCATTATAGGAAACAGCTAGAAATCAGTAGTCATTCAGAGCAAATACTAATGAATATCACATAATAGAGAGAGAACAAGTGTAAAAGACATCAAAATGTAAGTCTCTAGTCTAGAAAGGATGTTGTACACTGGAGAAATCCTTGAAATAGAGTTAGCTCACATGAAACCAGTGTTTCAAACCACCAGAATGCTCGGAAAAGTAGTATTTAACTGTAAAACTGTTGAAAGACAAGTTTATATAGATTCGCAAGTCCACAGAAGACTGTATAAAGTTGTTTCTACATGTGGTGAACTCCCACAAGTAGAGCAGAAGGCCCATTATAGGAAACAGCTAGAAATCAGTAGTAATTCAGAGGAAATACTAATGAATATCATAGAATTGTGTGAGAACAAGTGTAAAAGACATCAAAATGTAAGTTTCTAGTCTAGAAAGGATGTTATACACTACAGAAATCCTTGAAATAGAGTTACTTCACAAGAAAACAGTGTTTCAACCCACTAGAATTCACTGAAAAGTAGTGTTCAACTGTAAAACAGTTGAAAGACAAGTGTATATAGCTTCGCAATTCCACAGAAGACTGTATAAAGTTGTTTCTACATGTGGTGAACTCCCACAAGTAGAGCAGAAGGCCCATTATAGGAAACAGCTAGAAATCAGTAGTAATTCAGAGGAAATACTAATGAATATCATAGAATTGTGTGAGAACAAGTGTAAAAGACATCAAAATGTAAGTCTCTAGTCTAGAAAGGATGTTGTACACTGCAGAAATCCTTGAAATAGAGTTGGTTCACATGAAACCAGTGTTTCAAACCACCAGAATGCACTGAAAAGTAGTATTTAACTGTAAAACAGTTGAAAGACAAGTGTATATAGCTTCGCAAGTCCACAGAAGACTGTATAAAGTTGTTTCTGCATGTGGTGAAGTCCCACAAGTAGAAAATAAGGCCCATTATAGGAAACAGCTAGAAATCAGTAGTAATTCAGAGAAAATACTCATGAATATCATAGAATTGTGTGAGAACAAGTGTAAAAGACATCAAAATGTAAGTTTCTAGTCTAGAAAGGATGTTATACACTACAGAAATCCTTGAAATAGAGTTACTTCACAAGAAAACAGTGTTTCAACCCAATAGAATTCACTGAAAAGTAGTGTTCAACTGTAAAACAGTTGAAAGACAAGTGTATATAGCTTCGCAAGTCCACAGAAGACTGTATAAAGTTGTTTCTACATGTGGTGAAGTCCCACAAGTAGAAAATAAGGCCCATTATAGGAAACAGCTAGAAATCAGTAGTCATTCAGAGCAAATACTAATGAATATCACAGAATAGAGAGAGAACAAGAGTAAAAGACATCAAAATGTAAGTCTCTAGTCTAGAAAGGATGTTGTACACTGCAGAAATCCTTGAAATAGAGTTACTTCACATGAAACCAGTGTTTCAAACCACCAGAATGCACTGAAAAGTAGTATTTAACTGTAAAACAGTTGAAAGACAAGTTTATATAGCTTCGCAAGTCCACAGAAGACTGTATAAAGTTGTTTCTACATGTGGTGAACTCCCACAAGTAGAGCAGAAGGCCCATTATAGGAAACAGCTAGAAATCAGTAGTAATTCAGAGGAAATACTAATGAATATCATAGAATTGTGTGAGAACAAGAGTAAAAGACATCAAAATGTAAGTTTCTAGTCTAGAAAGGATGTTATACACTACAGAAATCCTTGAAATAGAGTTACTTCACAAGAAAACAGTGTTTCAACCCACTAGAATTCACTGAAAAGTAGTGTTCAACTGTAAAACAGTTGAAAGACAAGTGTATATAGCTTCGCAAGTCCACAGAAGACTGTATAAAGTTGTTTCTACATGTGGTGAACTCCCACAAGTAGAGCAGAAGGCCCATTATAGGAAACAGCTAGAAATCAGTAGTAATTCAGGGGAAATACTAATGAATATCATAGAATTGTGTGAGAACAAGAGTAAAAGACATCAAAATGTAAGTTTCTAGTCTAGAAAGGATGTTATACACTACAGAAATCCTTGAAATAGAGTTACTTCACAAGAACACAGTGTTTCAACCCACTAGAATTCACTGAAAAGTAGTATTCAACTGTAAAACAGTTGAAAAACAAGTGTATATAGATTCTCAAGATCAGAAAAGAGTGTATAAAGTTGTTTCTACATGTGGTGAAGTCCCACAAGTAGAAAAGAAGGCCCATTATAGGAAACAGCTAGAAATCAGTAGTCATTCAGAGCAAATACTAATGAATATCACAGAATAGAGAGAGAACAAGAGTAAAAGACATCAAAATGTAAGTCTCTAGTCTAGAAAGGATGTTGTACACTGCAGAAATCCTTGAAATAGAGTTGGTTCACATGAAACCAGTGTTTCAAACCACCAGAATGCACTGAAAAGTAGTATTTAACTGTAAAACAGTTGAAAGACAAGTGTATATAGCTTCGCAAGTCCACAGAAGACTGTATAAAGTTGTTTCTACATGTGGTGAAGTCCCACAAGTAGAAAATAAGGCCCATTATAGGAAACAGCTAGAAATCAGTAGTAATTCAGAGAAAATACTCATGAATATCATAGAATTGTGTGAGAACAAGTGTAAAAGACATCAAAATGTAAGTTTCTAGTCTAGAAAGGATGTTATACACTACAGAAATCCTTGAAATAGAGTTACTTCACAAGAAAACAGTGTTTCAACCCACTAGAATTCACTGAAAAGTAGTGTTCAACTGTAAAACAGTTGAAAGACAAGTGTATATAGCTTCTCAAGTCCACAGAAGACTGTATAAAGTTGTTTCTACATGTGGTGAAGTCCCACAAGTAGAAAATAAGGCCCATTATAGGAAACAGCTAGAAATCAGTAGTCATTCAGAGCAAATACTAATGAATATCACATAAAAGAGAGAGAACAAGTGTAAAAGACATCAAAATGTAAGTCTCTAGTCTAGAAAGGATGTTGTACACTGGAGAAATCCTTGAAATAGAGTTAGCTCACATGAAACCAGTGTTTCAAACCACCAGAATGCTCGGAAAAGTAGTATTTAACTGTAAAACAGTTGAAAGACAAGTTTATATAGATTCGCAAGTCCACAGAAGACTGTATAAAGTTGTTTCTACATGTGGTGAACTCCCACAAGTAGAGCAGAAGGCCCATTATAAGAAACAGCTAGAAATCAGTAGTAATTCAGAGGAAATACTAATGAATATCATATAATTGTGTGAGAACAAGTGTAAAAGACATCAAAATGTAAGTTTCTAGTCTAGAAAGGATGTTATACACTACAGAAATCCTTGAAATAGAGTTACTTCACAAGAAAACAGTGTTTCAACCCACTAGAATTCACTGAAAAGTAGTGTTCAACTGTAAAACAGTTGAAAGACAAGTGTATATAGCTTCGCAAGTCCACAGAAGACTGTATAAAGTTGTTTCTACATGTGGTGAAGTCCCACAAGTAGAAAATTAGGCCCATTATAGGAAACAGCTAGAAATCAGTAGTCATTCAGAGCAAATACTAATGAATATCACAGAATAGAGAGAGAACAAGAGTAAAAGACATCAAAATGTAAGTCTCTAGTCTAGAAAGGATGTTGTACACTGCAGAAATCCTTGAAATAGAGTTACTTCACATGAAACCAGTGTTTCAAACCACCAGAATGCACTGAAAAGTAGTATTTAACTGTAAAACAGTTGAAAGACAAGTTTATATAGCTTCGCAAGTCCACAGAAGACTGTATAAAGTTGTTTCTACATGTGGTGAACTCCCACAAGTAGAGCAGAAGGCCCATTATAGGAAACAGCTAGAAATCAGTAGTAATTCAGAGGAAATACTAATGAATATCATAGAATTGTGTGAGAACAAGTGTAAAAGACATCAAAATGTAAGTTTCTAGTCTAGAAAGGATGTTATACACTACAGAAATCCTTGAAATAGAGTTACTTCACAAGAAAACAGTGTTTCAACCCACTAGAATTCACTGAAAAGTAGTGTTCAACTGTAAAACAGTTGAAAGACAAGTGTATATAGCTTCGCAAGTCCACAGAAGACTGTATAAAGTTGTTTCTACATGTGGTGAACTCCCACAACTAGAGCAGAAGGCCCATTATAGGAAACAGCTAGAAATCAGTAGTAATTCAGAGGAAATACTAATGAATATCATAGAATTGTGTGAGAACAAGTGTAAAAGACATCAAAATGTAAGTCTCTAGTCTAGAAAGGATGTTGTACACTGCAGAAATCCTTGAAATAGAGTTGGTTCACATGAAACCAGTGTTTCAAACCACCAGAATGCACTGAAAAGTAGTATTTAACTGTAAAACTGTTGAAAGACAAGTGTATATAGCTTCGCAAGTCCACAGAAGACTGTATAAAGTTGTTTCTACATGTGGTGAAGTCCCACAAGTAGAAAATAAGGCCCATTATAGGAAACAGCTAGAAATCAGTAGTAATTCAGAGAAAATACTCATGAATATCATAGAATTGTGTGAGAACAAGTGTAAAAGACATCAAAATGTAAGTTTCTAGTCTAGAAAGGATGTTATACACTACAGAAATCCTTCAAATAGAGTTACTTCACAAGAAAACAGTGTTTCAACCCACTAGAATTCACTGAAAAGTGGTATTCAACTGTAAAACAGTTGAAAGACAAGTTTATATAGCTTCGCAAGTCCAGAGAAGAGTGTATAAAGTTGTTTCTACATGTGGTGAAGTCCCACAAGTATAAAAGAAGGCCCATTATAGGAAACAGCTAGGAATCAGTAGTCATTCAGAGCAAATACTAATGAATATCACAGGATAGAGAGAGAACAAGAGTAAAAGACATCAAAATGTAAGTCTCTAGTCTAGAAAGGATGTTGTACACTGCAGAAATCCTTGAAATAGAGTTAGTTCACATGAAACCGGTGTTTCAAACCACCAGAATGCACTGAAAAGTAGTATTTAACTGTAAAACAGTTGAAAGACAAGTTTATATAGCTTCGCAAGTCCACCGAAGACTGTATAAAGTTGTTTCTACATGTGGTGAACTCCCACAAGTAGAGCAGAAGGCCCATTATAGGAAACAGCTAGAAATCAGTAGTAATTCAGAGGAAATACTAATGAATATCATAGAATTGTGTGAGAACAAGTGTAAAAGACATCAAAATGTAAGTTTATAGTCTAGAAAGGATGTTATACACTACAGAAATCCTTGAAATAGAGTTACTTCACAAGAAAACAGTGTTTCAACCCACTAGAATTCACTGAAAAGTAGTATTCAACTGTAAAACAGTTGAAAGACAAGTGTATATAACTTCTCAAGATCAGAAAAGAGTGTATAAAGTTGTTTCTACATGTGGTGAAGTCCCACAAGTAGAAAAGAAGGCCCATTATAGGAAACAGCTAGAAATCAGTAGTAATTCAGAGGAAATACTAATGAATATCATAGACTTGTGTGAGAACAAGTGTAAAAGACATCAAAATGTAAGTTTCTAGTCTAGAAAGGATGTTATACACTACAGAAATCCTTGAAATAGAGTTACTTCACAAGAAAACAGTGTTTCAACCCACTAGAATTCACTGAAAAGTAGTGTTCAACTGTAAAACAGTTGAAAGACAAGTGTATATAACTTCTCAAGATCAGAAAAGAGTGTATAAAGTTGTTTCTACATGTGAAGTCCCACAAGTAGAAAAGAAGGCCCATTATAGGAAACAGCTAGGAATCAGTAGTCATTCAGAGCAAATACTAATGAATATCACAGAATAGAGAGAGAACAAGAGTAAAAGACATCAAAATGTAAGTCTCTAGTCTAGAAAGGATGTTGTACACTGCAGAAATCCTTGAAATAGAGTTAGTTCACATGAAACCAGTGTTTCAAACCACTAGAATGCACTGAAAAGTAGTATTTAACTGTAAAACAGTTGAAAGACAAGTTTATATAGATTCGCAAGTCCACAGAAGACTGTATAAAGTTGTTTCTACATGTGGTGAAGTCCCACAAGTGGAGCAGAAGGCCCATTATAGGAAACAGCTAGAAATCAGTAGTAATTCAGAGGAAATACTAATGAATATCATAGAATTGTGTGAGAACAAGTGTAAAAGACATCAAAATGTAAGTTTCTAGTCTAGAAAGGATGTTATACACTACAGAAATCCTTGAAATAGAGTTACTTCACAAGAAAACAGTGTTTCAACCCACTAGAATTCACTGAAAAGTAGTGTTCAACTGTAAAACAGTTGAAAGACAAGTGTATATAGCTTCGCAAGTACACAGAAGACTGTATAAAGTTGTTTCTACAAGTGATGAAGTCCCACAAGTAGAAAATAAGGCCCATTATAGGAAACAGCTAGAAATCAGTAGTAATTCAGAGGAAATACTAATGAATATCATAGAATTGTGTGAGAACAAGTGTAAAAGACATCAAAATGTAAGTTTCTAGTCTAGAAAGGATGTTATACACTACAGAAATCCTTGAAATAGAGTTACTTCCAAGAAAACAGTGTTTCAACCCACTAGAATTCACTGAAAAGTAGTGTTCAACTGTAAAACCGTTGAAAGACAAGTGTATATAGCTTCGCAAGTCCACAGAAGACTGTATAAAGTTGTTTCTACATGTGGTGAAGTCCCACAAGTGGAGCAGAAGGCCCATTATAGGAAACAGCTAGAAATCAGTAGTAATTCAGAGGAAATACTAATGAATATCATAGAATTGTGTGAGAACAAGTGTAAAAGACATCAAAATGTAAGTTTCTAGTCTAGAAAAGATGTTATACACTACAGAAATCCTTCAAATAGAGTTACTTCACAAGAAAACAGTGTTTCAACCCACTAGAATTCACTGAAAAGTGGTATTCAACTGTAAAACAGTTGAAAGACAAGTTTATATAGCTTCGCAAGTCCAGAGAAGAGTGTATAAAGTTGTTTCTACATGTGGTGAAGTCCCACAAGTATAAAAGAAGGCCCATTATAGGAAACAGCTAGGAATCAGTAGTCATTCAGAGCAAATACTAATGAATATCAAAGAATAGAGAGAGAACAAGAGTAAAAGACATCAAAATGTAAGTCTCTAGTCTAGAAAGGATGTTGTACACTGCAGAAATCCTTGAAATAGAGTTAGTTCACATGAAACCGGTGTTTCAAACCACCAGAATGCACTGAAAAGTAGTATTTAACTGTAAAACAGTTGAAAGACAAGTTTATATAGCTTCGCAAGTCCACCGAAGACTGTATAAAGTTGTTTCTACATGTGGTGAACTCCCACAAGTAGAGCAGAAGGCCCATTATAGGAAACAGCTAGAAATCAGTAGTAATTCAGAGGAAATACTAATGAATATCATAGAATTGTGTGAGAACAAGTGTAAAAGACATCAAAATGTAAGTTTATAGTCTAGAAAGGATGTTATACACTACAGAAATCCTTGAAATAGAGTTACTTCACAAGAAAACAGTGTTTCAACCCACTAGAATTCACTGAAAAGTAGTATTCAACTGTAAAACAGTTGAAAGACAAGTGTATATAACTTCTCAAGATCAGAAAAGAGTGTATAAAGTTGTTTCTACATGTGGTGAAGTCCCACAAGTAGAAAAGAAGGCCCATTATAGGAAACAGCTAGGAATCAGTAGTCATTCAGAGCAAATACTAATGAATATCACAGAATAGAGAGAGAACAAGAGTAAAAGACATCAAAATGTAAGTCTCTAGTCTAGAAAGGATGTTGTACACTGCAGAAATCCTTGAAATAGAGTTAGTTCACATGAAACCAGTGTTTCAAACCACCAGAATGCACTGAAAAGTAGTATTTAGCTGTAAAACCGTTGAAAGACAAGTTTATATAGCTTCGCAAGTCCACAGAAGACTGTATAAAGTTGTTTCTACATGTGGTGAAGTCCCACAAGTAGAGCAGAAGGCCCATTATAGGAAACAGCTAGAAATCAGTAGTAATTCAGAGTGAATACTAATGAATATCATAGACTTGTGTGAGAACAAGTGTAAAAGACATCAAAATGTAAGTTTCTAGTCTATAAAGGATGTTGTACACTACAGAAATCCTTGAAATAGAGTTACTTCACAAGAAAACAGTGTTTCAACCCACTAGAATTCACTGAAAATTAGTGTACAACTGTAAAACAGTTGAAAGACAAGTGTATATAGCTTCGCAAGTCCACAGAAGACTGTATAAAGTTGTTTCTACATGTGGTGAAGTCCCACAAGTAGAAAATAAGGCCCATTATAGGAAACAGCTAGAAATCAGTAGTAATTCAGAGAAAATACTCATGAATATCATAGAATTGTGTGAGAAGAAGTGTAAAAGACATCAAAATGTAAGTTTGTAGTCTAGAAAGGATGTTATACCCTACAGAAATCCTTCAAATAGAGTTACTTCACAAGAAAACAGTGTTTCAACCCACTAGAATTCACTGAAAAGTAGTATTCAACTGTAAAACAGTTGAAAGACAAGTTTGTATAGCTTCGCAAGTCCAGAGAAGAGTGTATAAAGTTGTTTCTACATGTGGTGAAGTCCCACAAGTAGAAAAGAAGGCCCATTATAGGAAACAGCTAGGAATCAGTAGTCATTCAGAGCAAATACTAATGAATATCACAGAATAGAGAGAGAACAAGAGTAAAAGACATCAAAATGTAAGTCTCTAGTCTAGAAAGGATGTTGTACACTGCAGAAATCCTTGAAATAGAGTTAGTTCACATGAAACCGGTGTTTCAAACCACCAGAATGCACTGAAAAGTAGTATTTAACTGTAAAACAGTTGAAAGAAAAGTTTATATAGCTTCGCAAGTCCACCGAAGAATGTATAAAGTTGTTTCTACATGTGGTGAAGTCCCACAAGTAGAGCAGAAGGCCCATTATAGGAAACAGCTAGAAATCAGTAGTAATTCAGAGGAAATACTAATGAATATCATAGACTTGTGTGAAAACAAGTGTAAAAGACATCAAAATGTAAGTTTCTAGTCTATAAAGGATGTTATACACTACAGAAATCCTTGAAATAGAGTTACTTCACAAGAAAACAGTGTTTCAACCCACTAGAATTCACTGAAAAGTAGTGTTCAACTGTAAAACAGTTGAAAGACAAGTGTATATAACTTCTCAAGATCAGAAAAGAGTGTATAAAGTTGTTTCTACATGTGGTGAAGTCCCACAAGTAGAAAAGAAGGCCCATTATAGTAAACAGCTAGAAATCAGTAGTAATTCAGAGGAAATACTAATGAATATCATAGACTTGTGTGAGAACAAGTGTAAAAGACATCAAAATGTAAGTTTCTAGTCTAGAAAGGATGTTATACACTACAGAAATCCTTGAAATAGAGTTACTTCACAAGAAAACAGTGTTTCAACCCACTAGAATTCACTGAAAAGTAGTGTTCAACTGTAAAACAGTTGAAAGACAAGTGTATATAGCTTCGCAAGTCCACAGAAGACTGTATAAAGTTGTTTCTACATGTGGTGAAGTCCCACAAGTAGAGCAGAAGGCCCATTATAGGAAACAGCTAGAAATCAGTAGTAATTCAGAGTGAATACTAATGAATATCATAGACTTGTGTGAGAACAAGTGTAAAAGACATCAAAATGTAAGTTTCTAGTCTATAAAGGATGTTGTACACTACAGAAATCCTTGAAATAGAGTTACTTCACAAGAAAACACTGTTTCAACCTACTAGAATTCACTGAAAATTAGTGTACAACTGTAAAACAGTTGAAAGACAAGTGTGTATAGCTTCGCAAGTCCACAGAAGACTGTATAAAGTTGTTTCTACATGTGGTGAAGTCCCACAAGTATAAAATAAGGCCCATTATAGGAAACAGCTAGAAATCAGTAGTAATTCAGAGAAAATACTCATGAATATCATAGAATTGTGTGAGAAGAAGTGTAAAAGACATCAAAATGTAAGTTTGTAGTCTAGAAAGGATGTTATACACTACAGAAATCCTTCAAATAGAGTTACTTCACAAGAAAACAGTGTTTCAACCCACTAGAATTCACTGAAAAGTAGTATTCAACTGTAAAACAGTTGAAAGACAAGTTTGTATAGCTTCGCAAGTCCAGAGAAGAGTGTATAAAGTTGTTTCTACATGTGGTGAAGTCCCACAAGTAGAAAAGAAGGCCCATTATAGGAAACAGCTAGGAATCAGTAGTCATTCAGAGCAAATACTAATGAATATCACAGAATAGAGAGAGAACAAGAGTAAAAGACATCAAAATGTAAGTCTCTAGTCTAGAAAGGATGTTGTACACTGCAGAAATCCTTGAAATAGAGTTAGTTCACATGAAACCGGTGTTTCAAACCACCAGAATGCACTGAAAAGTAGTATTTAACTGTAAAACAGTTGAAAGAAAAGTTTATATAGCTTCGCAAGTCCACCGAAGAATGTATAAAGTTGTTTCTACATGTGGTGAAGTCCCACAAGTAGAGCAGAAGGCCCATTATAGGAAACAGCTAGAAATCAGTAGTAATTCAGAGGAAATACTAATGAATATCATAGACTTGTGTGAAAACAAGTGTAAAAGACATCAAAATGTAAGTTTCTAGTCTATAAAGGATGTTATACACTACAGAAATACTTGAAATAGAGTTACTTCACAAGAAAACAGTGTTTCAACCCACTAGAATTCACTGAAAAGTAGTGTTCAACTGTAAAACAGTTGAAAGACAAGTGTATATAACTTCTCAAGATCAGAAAAGAGTGTATAAAGTTGTTTCTACATGTGGTGAAGTCCCACAAGTAGAAAAGAAGGCCCATTATAGTAAACAGCTAGAAATCAGTAGTAATTCAGAGGAAATACTAATGAATATCATAGACTTGTGTGAGAACAAGTGTAAAAGACATCAAAATGTAAGTTTCTAGTCTAGAAAGGATGTTATACACTACAGAAATCCTTGAAATAGAGTTACTTCACAAGAAAACAGTGTTTCAACCCACTAGAATTCACTGAAAAGTAGTGTTCAACTGTAAAACAGTTGAAAGACAAGTGTATATAACTTCTCAAGATCAGAAAAGAGTGTATAAAGTTGTTTCTACATGTGAAGTCCCAGAAGTAGAAAAGAAGGCCCATTATAGGAAACAGCTAGGAATCAGTAGTCATTCAGAGCAAATACTAATGAATATCACAGAATAGAGAGAGAACAAGAGTAAAAGACATCAAAATGTAAGTCTCTAGTCTAGAAAGGATGTTGTACACTGCAGAAATCCTTGAAATAGAGTTAGTTCACATGAAACCAGTGTTTCAAACCACCAGAATGCACTGAAAAGTAGTATTTAACTGTAAAACAGTTGAAAGACAAGTTTATATAGATTCGCAAGTCCACAGAAGACTGTATAAAGTTGTTTCTACATGTGGTGAAGTCCCACAAGTAGAGCAGAAGGCCCATTATAGGAAACAGCTAGAAATCAGTAGTAATTCAGAGAAAATACTCATGAATATCATAGAATTGTGTGAGAAGAAGTGTAAAAGACATCAAAATGTAAGTTTCTAGTCTAGAAAGGATGTTATACACTACAGAAATCCTTGAAATAGAGTTACTTCACAAGAAAACAGTGTTTCAACCCACTAGAATTCACTGAAAAGTAGTGTTCAACTGTAAAACAGTTGAAAGACAAGTGTATATAACTTCTCAAGATCAGAAAAGAGTGTATAAAGTTGTTTCTACATGTGGTGAAGTCCCACAAGTAGAAAAGAAGGCCCATTATAGTAAACAGCTAGAAATCAGTAGTAATTCAGAGAAATACTAATGAATATCATAGACTTGTGTGAGAACAAGTGTAAAAGACATCAAAATGTAAGTTTCTAGTCTAGAAGGATGTTATACACTACAGAAATCCTTAAAATAGAGTTACTTCACAAGAAAACAGTGTTTCAACCCACTAGAATTCACTGAAAACTAGTGTTCAACTGTAAAACAGTTGAAAGACAAGTGTATATAGCTTCGCAAGTCCACAGAAGACTGTATAAAGTTGTTTCTACATGTGGTGAAGTCCCACAAGTGGAGCAGAAGGCCCATTATAGGAAACAGCTAGAAATCAGTAGTAATTCAGAGAAAATACTCATGAATATCATAGAATTGTGTGAGAAGAAGTGTAAAAGACATCAAAATGTAAGTTTGTAGTCTAGAAAGGATGTTATACACTACAGAAATCCTTGAAATAGAGTTACTTCACAAGAGAACAGTGTTTCAACCCAATAGAATTCACTGAAAAGTAGTATTCAACTGTAAAACAGTTGAAAGACAAGTGTATATAGCTTCTCAAGATCAGAAAAGAGTGTATAAAGTTGTTTCTACATGTGAAGTCCCACAAGTAGAAAAGAAGGCCCATTATAGGAAACAGCTAGGAATCAGTAGTCATTCAGAGCAAATACTAATGAATATCACAGAATAGAGAGAGAACAAGAGTAAAAGACATCAAAATGTAAGTCTCTAGTCTAGAAAGGATGTTGTACACTGCAGAAATCCTTGAAATAGAGTTAGTTCACATGAAACCAGTGTTTCAAACCACCAGAATGCACTGAAAAGTAGTATTTAACTGTAAAACAGTTGAAAGACAAGTTTATATAGATTCGCAAGTCCACAGAAGACTGTATAAAGTTGTTTCTACATGTGGTGAAGTCCCACAAGTGGAGCAGAAGGCCCATTATAGGAAACAGCTAGAAATCAGTAGTAATTCAGAGGAAATACTAATGAATATCATAGAATTGTGTGAGAACAAGTGTAAAAGACATCAAAATGTAAGTTTCTAGTCTAGAAAGGATGTTATACACTACAGAAATCCTTCAAATAGAGTTACTTCACAAGAAAACAGTGTTTCAACCCACTAGAATTCACTGAAAAGTGGTATTCAACTGTAAAACAGTTGAAAGACAAGTTTATATAGCTTCGCAAGTCCAGAGAAGAGTGTATAAAGTTGTTTCTACATGTGGTGAAGTCCCACAAGTATAAAAGAAGGCCCATTATAGGAAACAGCTAGGAATCAGTAGTCATTCAGAGCAAATACTAATGAATATCACAGAATAGAGAGAGAACAAGAGTAAAAGACATCAAAATGTAAGTCTCTAGTCTAGAAAGGATGTTGTACACTGCAGAAATCCTTGAAATAGAGTTAGTTCACATGAAACCAGTGTTTCAAACCACCAGAATGCACTGAAAAGTAGTATTTAGCTGTAAAACCGTTGAAAGACAAGTTTATATAGCTTCGCAAGTCCACAGAAGACTGTATAAAGTTGTTTCTACATGTGGTGAAGTCCCACAAGTAGAGCAGAAGGCCCATTATAGGAAACAGCTAGAAATCAGTAGTAATTCAGAGTGAATACTAATGAATATCATAGACTTGTGTGAGAACAAGTGTAAAAGACATCAAAATGTAAGTTTCTAGTCTATAAAGGATGTTGTACACTACAGAAATCCTTGAAATAGAGTTACTTCACAAGAAAACAGTGTTTCAACCCACTAGAATTCACTGAAAATTAGTGTTCAACTGTAAAACAGTTGAAAGACAAGTGTATATAGCTTCGCAAGTCCACAGAAGACTGTATAAAGTTGTTTCTACATGTGGTGAAGTCCCACAAGTGGAGCAGAAGGCCCATTATAGGAAACAGCTAGAAATCAGTAGTAATTCAGAGAAAATACTCATGAATATCATAGAATTGTGTGAGAAGAAGTGTAAAAGACATCAAAATGTAAGTTTGTAGTCTAGAAAGGATGTTATACACTACAGAAATCCTTCAAATAGAGTTACTTCACAAGAAAACAGTGTTTCAACCCACTAGAATTCACTGAAAAGTAGTATTCAACTGTAAAACAGTTGAAAGACAAGTTTATATAGATTCGCAAGTCCACAGAAGACTGTATAAAGTTGTTTCTACATGTGGTGAAGTCCCACAAGTAGAGCAGAAGGCCCATTATAGGAAACAGCTAGAAATCAGTAGTAATTCAGAGAAAATACTCATGAATATCATAGAATTGTGTGAGAAGAAGTGTAAAAGACATCAAAATGTAAGTTTCTAGTCTAGAAAGGATGTTATACACTACAGAAATCCTTGAAATAGAGTTACTTCACAAGAAAACAGTGTTTCAACCCACTAGAATTCACTGAAAAGTAGTGTTCAACTGTAAAACAGTTGAAAGACAAGTGTATATAACTTCTCAAGATCAGAAAAGAGTGTATAAAGTTGTTTCTACATGTGGTGAAGTCCCACAAGTAGAAAAGAAGGCCCATTATAGTAAACAGCTAGAAATCAGTAGTAATTCAGAGAAATACTAATGAATATCATAGACTTGTGTGAGAACAAGTGTAAAAGACATCAAAATGTAAGTTTCTAGTCTAGAAGGATGTTATACACTACAGAAATCCTTAAAATAGAGTTACTTCACAAGAAAACAGTGTTTCAACCCACTAGAATTCACTGAAAACTAGTGTTCAACTGTAAAACAGTTGAAAGACAAGTGTATATAGCTTCGCAAGTCCACAGAAGACTGTATAAAGTTGTTTCTACATGTGGTGAAGTCCCACAAGTGGAGCAGAAGGCCCATTATAGGAAACAGCTAGAAATCAGTAGTAATTCAGAGAAAATACTCATGAATATCATAGAATTGTGTGAGAAGAAGTGTAAAAGACATCAAAATGTAAGTTTGTAGTCTAGAAAGGATGTTATACACTACAGAAATCCTTGAAATAGAGTTACTTCACAAGAGAACAGTGTTTCAACCCAATAGAATTCACTGAAAAGTAGTATTCAACTGTAAAACAGTTGAAAGACAAGTGTATATAGCTTCTCAAGATCAGAAAAGAGTGTATAAAGTTGTTTCTACATGTGAAGTCCCACAAGTAGAAAAGAAGGCCCATTATAGGAAACAGCTAGGAATCAGTAGTCATTCAGAGCAAATACTAATGAATATCACAGAATAGAGAGAGAACAAGAGTAAAAGACATCAAAATGTAAGTCTCTAGTCTAGAAAGGATGTTGTACACTGCAGAAATCCTTGAAATAGAGTTAGTTCACATGAAACCAGTGTTTCAAACCACCAGAATGCACTGAAAAGTAGTATTTAACTGTAAAACAGTTGAAAGACAAGTTTATATAGATTCGCAAGTCCACAGAAGACTGTATAAAGTTGTTTCTACATGTGGTGAAGTCCCACAAGTGGAGCAGAAGGCCCATTATAGGAAACAGCTAGAAATCAGTAGTAATTCAGAGGAAATACTAATGAATATCATAGAATTGTGTGAGAACAAGTGTAAAAGACATCAAAATGTAAGTTTCTAGTCTAGAAAGGATGTTATACACTACAGAAATCCTTCAAATAGAGTTACTTCACAAGAAAACAGTGTTTCAACCCACTAGAATTCACTGAAAAGTGGTATTCAACTGTAAAACAGTTGAAAGACAAGTTTATATAGCTTCGCAAGTCCAGAGAAGAGTGTATAAAGTTGTTTCTACATGTGGTGAAGTCCCACAAGTATAAAAGAAGGCCCATTATAGGAAACAGCTAGGAATCAGTAGTCATTCAGAGCAAATACTAATGAATATCACAGAATAGAGAGAGAACAAGAGTAAAAGACATCAAAATGTAAGTCTCTAGTCTAGAAAGGATGTTGTACACTGCAGAAATCCTTGAAATAGAGTTAGTTCACATGAAACCAGTGTTTCAAACCACCAGAATGCACTGAAAAGTAGTATTTAGCTGTAAAACCGTTGAAAGACAAGTTTATATAGCTTCGCAAGTCCACAGAAGACTGTATAAAGTTGTTTCTACATGTGGTGAAGTCCCACAAGTAGAGCAGAAGGCCCATTATAGGAAACAGCTAGAAATCAGTAGTAATTCAGAGTGAATACTAATGAATATCATAGACTTGTGTGAGAACAAGTGTAAAAGACATCAAAATGTAAGTTTCTAGTCTATAAAGGATGTTGTACACTACAGAAATCCTTGAAATAGAGTTACTTCACAAGAAAACAGTGTTTCAACCCACTAGAATTCACTGAAAATTAGTGTTCAACTGTAAAACAGTTGAAAGACAAGTGTATATAGCTTCGCAAGTCCACAGAAGACTGTATAAAGTTGTTTCTACATGTGGTGAAGTCCCACAAGTGGAGCAGAAGGCCCATTATAGGAAACAGCTAGAAATCAGTAGTAATTCAGAGAAAATACTCATGAATATCATAGAATTGTGTGAGAAGAAGTGTAAAAGACATCAAAATGTAAGTTTGTAGTCTAGAAAGGATGTTATACACTACAGAAATCCTTCAAATAGAGTTACTTCACAAGAAAACAGTGTTTCAACCCACTAGAATTCACTGAAAAGTAGTATTCAACTGTAAAACAGTTGAAAGACAAGTTTATATAGATTCGCAAGTCCACAGAAGACTGTATAAAGTTGTTTCTACATGTGGTGAAGTCCCACAAGTAGAGCAGAAGGCCCATTATAGGAAACAGCTAGAAATCAGTAGTAATTCAGAGAAAATACTCATGAATATCATAGAATTGTGTGAGAAGAAGTGTAAAAGACATCAAAATGTAAGTTTCTAGTCTAGAAAGGATGTTATACACTACAGAAATCCTTGAAATAGAGTTACTTCACAAGAAAACAGTGTTTCAACCCACTAGAATTCACTGAAAAGTAGTGTTCAACTGTAAAACAGTTGAAAGACAAGTGTATATAACTTCTCAAGATCAGAAAAGAGTGTATAAAGTTGTTTCTACATGTGGTGAAGTCCCACAAGTAGAAAAGAAGGCCCATTATAGTAAACAGCTAGAAATCAGTAGTAATTCAGAGGAAATACTAATGAATATCATAGACTTGTGTGAGAACAAGTGTAAAAGACATCAAAATGTAAGTTTCTAGTCTAGAAAGGATGTTATACACTACAGAAATCCTTGAAATAGAGTTACTTCACAAGAAAACAGTGTTTCAACCCACTAGAATTCACTGAAAAG
Organism: Cnephaeus nilssonii; assembly: GCF_951640355.1. Taxonomy (NCBI): domain Eukaryota; kingdom Metazoa; phylum Chordata; class Mammalia; order Chiroptera; family Vespertilionidae; genus Cnephaeus; species Cnephaeus nilssonii. Next base: position 107,797 of record NW_027645500.1, on the reverse strand, counting down.
TAGTGTTCAACTGTAAAACAGTTGAAAGACAAGTGTATATAGCTTCGCAAGTCCACAGAAGACTGTATAAAGTTGTTTCTACATGTGGTGAAGTCCCACAAGTAGAGCAGAAGGTCCATTTTAGGAAACAGCTAGAAATCAGTAGTAATTCAGAGAAATACTAATGAATATCATAGACTTGTGTGAGAACAAGTGTAAAAGACATCAAAATGTAAGTTTCTAGTCTAGAAAGGATGTTATACACTACAGAAATCCTTAAAATAGAGTTACTTCACAAGAAAACAGTGTTTCAACCCACTAGAATTCACTGAAAACTAGTGTTCAACTGTAAAACAGTTGAAAGACAAGTGTATATAGCTTCGCAAGTCCACAGAAGACTGTATAAAGTTGTTTCTACATGTGGTGAAGTCCCACAAGTGGAGCAGAAGGCCCATTATAGGAAACAGCTAGAAATCAGTAGTAATTCAGAGAAAATACTCATGAATATCATAGAATTGTGTGAGAAGAAGTGTAAAAGACATCAAAATGTAAGTTTGTAGTCTAGAAAGGATGTTATACACTACAGAAATCCTTGAAATAGAGTTACTTCACAAGAGAACAGTGTTTCAACCCAATGGAATTCACTGAAAAGTAGTATTCAACTGTAAAACAGTTGAAAGACAAGTGCATATAGCTTCTCAAGATCAGAAAAGAGTGTATAAAGTTGTTTCTACATGTGAAGTCCCACAAGTAGAAAAGAAGGCCCATTATAGGAAACAGCTAGGAATCAGTAGTCATTCAGAGCAAATACTAATGAATATCACAGAATAGAGAGAGAACAAGAGTAAAAGACATCAAAATGTAAGTCTCTAGTCTAGAAAGGATGTTGTACACTGCAGAAATCCTTGAAATAGAGTTAGTTCACATGAAACCAGTGTTTCAAACCACCAGAATGCACTGAAAAGTAGTATTTAACTGTAAAACAGTTGAAAGACAAGTTTATATAGATTCGCAAGTCCAAAGAAGACTGTATAAAGTTGTTTCTACATGTGGTGAAGTCCCACAAGTAGAGCAGAAGGCCCATTATAGGAAACAGCTAGAAATCAGTAGTAATTCAGAAGAAATACTAATGAATATCATAGAATTGTGTGAGAACAAGTGTAAAAGACATCAAAATGTAAGTTTCTAGTCTAGAAAGGATGTTATACACTACAGAAATCCTTGAAATAGAGTTACTTCACAAGAAAACAGTGTTTCAACCCACTAGAATTCACTGAAAATTAGTGTTCAACTGTAAAACAGTTGAAAGACAAGTGTATATAGCTTCGCAAGTCCACAGAAGACTGTATAAAGTTGTTTCTACATGTGGTGAAGTCCCACAAGTGGAGCAGAAGGCCCATTATAGGAAACAGCTAGAAATCAGTAGTAATTCAGAGAAAATACTCATGAATATCATAGAATTGTGTGAGAAGAAGTGTAAAAGACATCAAAATGTAAGTTTGTAGTCTAGAAAGGATGTTATACACTACAGAAATCCTTCAAATAGAGTTACTTCACAAGAAAACAGTGTTTCAACCCACTAGAATTCACTGAAAAGTAGTATTCAACTGTAAAACAGTTGAAAGACAAGTTTATATAGATTCGCAAGTCCACAGAAGACTGTATAAAGTTGTTTCTACATGTGGTGAAGTCCCACAAGTAGAGCAGAAGGCCCATTATAGGAAACAGCTAGAAATCAGTAGTAATTCAGAGAAAATACTCATGAATATCATAGAATTGTGTGAGAAGAAGTGTAAAAGACATCAAAATGTAAGTTTCTAGTCTAGAAAGGATGTTATACACTACAGAAATCCTTGAAATAGAGTTACTTCACAAGAAAACAGTGTTTCAACCCACTAGAATTCACTGAAAAGTAGTGTTCAACTGTAAAACAGTTGAAAGACAAGTGTATATAACTTCTCAAGATCAGAAAAGAGTGTATAAAGTTGTTTCTACATGTGGTGAAGTCCCACAAGTAGAAAAGAAGGCCCATTATAGTAAACAGCTAGAAATCAGTAGTAATTCAGAGGAAATACTAATGAATATCATAGACTTGTGTGAGAACAAGTGTAAAAGACATCAAAATGTAAGTTTCTAGTCTAGAAAGGATGTTATACACTACAGAAATCCTTGAAATAGAGTTACTTCACAAGAAAACAGTGTTTCAACCCACTAGAATTCACTGAAAAGTAGTGTTCAACTGTAAAACAGTTGAAAGACAAGTGTATATAGCTTCGCAAGTCCACAGAAGACTGTATAAAGTTGTTTCTACATGTGGTGAAGTCCCACAAGTAGAGCAGAAGGTCCATTTTAGGAAACAGCTAGAAATCAGTAGTAATTCAGAGAAATACTAATGAATATCATAGACTTGTGTGAGAACAAGTGTAAAAGACATCAAAATGTAAGTTTCTAGTCTAGAAAGGATGTTATACACTACAGAAATCCTTAAAATAGAGTTACTTCACAAGAAAACAGTGTTTCAACCCACTAGAATTCACTGAAAACTAGTGTTCAACTGTAAAACAGTTGAAAGACAAGTGTATATAGCTTCGCAAGTCCACAGAAGACTGTATAAAGTTGTTTCTACATGTGGTGAAGTCCCACAAGTGGAGCAGAAGGCCCATTATAGGAAACAGCTAGAAATCAGTAGTAATTCAGAGAAAATACTCATGAATATCATAGAATTGTGTGAGAAGAAGTGTAAAAGACATCAAAATGTAAGTTTGTAGTCTAGAAAGGATGTTATACACTACAGAAATCCTTGAAATAGAGTTACTTCACAAGAGAACAGTGTTTCAACCCAATGGAATTCACTGAAAAGTAGTATTCAACTGTAAAACAGTTGAAAGACAAGTGCATATAGCTTCTCAAGATCAGAAAAGAGTGTATAAAGTTGTTTCTACATGTGGTGAAGTCCCACAAGTAGAAAAGAAGGCCCATTATAGGAAACAGCTAGGAATCAGTAGTCATTCAGAGCAAATACTAATGAATATCACAGAATAGAGAGAGAACAAGAGTAAAAGACATCAAAATGTAAGTCTCTAGTCTAGAAAGGATGTTGTACACTGCAGAAATCCTTGAAATAGAGTTAGTTCACATGAAACCAGTGTTTCAAACCACCAGAATGCACTGAAAAGTAGTATTTAACTGTAAAACAGTTGAAAGACAAGTTTATATAGATTCGCAAGTCCAAAGAAGACTGTATAAAGTTGTTTCTACATGTGGTGAAGTCCCACAAGTAGAGCAGAAGGCCCATTATAGGAAACAGCTAGAAATCAGTAGTAATTCAGAAGAAATACTAATGAATATCATAGAATTGTGTGAGAACAAGTGTAAAAGACATCAAAATGTAAGTTTCTAGTCTAGAAAGGATGTTATACACTACAGAAATCCTTGAAATAGAGTTACTTCACAAGAAAACAGTGTTTCAACCCACTAGAATTCACTGAAAAGTAGTGTTCAACTGTAAAACAGTTGAAAGACAAGTGTATATAGCTTCGCAAGTACACAGAAGACTGTATAAAGTTGTTTCTACATGTGGTGAAGTCCCACAAGTAGAAAATAAGGCCCATTATAGGAAACAGCTAGAAATCAGTAGTAATTCAGAGGAAATACTAATGAATATCATAGAATTGTGTGAGAACAAGTGTAAAAGACATCAAAATGTAAGTTTCTAGTCTAGAAAGGATGTTATACACTACAGAAATCCAAGTGTATATAGCTTCGCAAGTCCACAGAAGACTGTATAAAGTTGTTTCTACATGTGGTGAAGTCCCACAAGTGGAGCAGAAGGCCCATTATAGGAAACAGCTAGAAATCAGTAGTAATTCAGAGGAAATACTAATAAATATCATAGAATTGTGTGAGAACAAGTGTAAAAGACATCAAAATGTAAGTTTCTAGTCTAGAAAGGATGTTATACACTACAGAAATCCTTCAAATAGAGTTACTTCACAAGAAAACAGTGTTTCAACCCACTAGAATTCACTGAAAAGTAGTATTCAACTGTAAAACAGTTGAAAGACAAGTTTATATAGCTTAGCAAGTCCAGAGAAGAGTGTATAAAGTTGTTTCTACATGTGGTGAATTCCCACAAGTAGAAAAGAAGGACCATTATAGGAAACAGCTAGGAATCAGTAGTCATTCAGAGCAAATACTAATGAATATCACAGAATAGAGAGAGAACAAGAGTAAAAGACATCAAAATGTAAGTCTCTAGTCTAGAAAGGATGTTGTACACTGCAGAAATCCTTGAAATAGAGTTAGTTCACATGAAACCAGTGTTTCAAACCACCAGAATGCACTGAAAAGTAGTATTTAACTGTAAAACAGTTGAAAGACAAGTTTATATAGATTCGCAAGTCCACAGAAGACTGTATAAAGTTGTTTCTACATGTGGTTAAGTCCCACAAGTAGAGCAGAAGGCCCATTATAGGAAACAGCTAGAAATCAGTAGTAATTCAGAGAAAATACTCATGAATATCATAGAATTGTGTGAGAAGAAGTGTAAAAGACATCAAAATGTAAGTTTGTAGTCTAGAAAGGATGTTATACACTACAGAAATCCTTGAAATAGAGTTACTTCACAAGAGAACAGTGTTTCAACCCACTAGAATTCACTGAAAAGTAGTGTTCAACTGTAAAACAGTTGAAAGACAAGTGTATATAACTTCTCAAGATCAGAAAAGAGTGTATAAAGTTGTTTCTACATGTGGTGAAGTCCCACAAGTAGAAAAGAAGGCCCATTATAGTAAACAGCTAGAAATCAGTAGTAATTCAGAGGAAATACTAATGAATATCATAGACTTGTGTGAGAACAAGTGTAAAAGACATCAAAATGTAAGTTTCTAGTCTAGAAAGGATGTTATACACTACAGAAATCCTTGAAATAGAGTTACTTCACAAGAAAACAGTGTTTCAACCCACTAGAATTCACTGAAAAGTAGTGTTCAACTGTAAAACAGTTGAAAGACAAGTGTATATAGCTTCGCAAGTCCACAGAAGACTGTATAAAGTTGTTTCTACATGTGGTGAAGTCCCACAAGTAGAGCAGAAGGTCCATTTTAGGAAACAGCTAGAAATCAGTAGTAATTCAGAGAAATACTAATGAATATCATAGACTTGTGTGAGAACAAGTGTAAAAGACATCAAAATGTAAGTTTCTAGTCTAGAAGGATGTTATACACTACAGAAATCCTTAAAATAGAGTTACTTCACAAGAAAACAGTGTTTCAACCCACTAGAATTCACTGAAAACTAGTGTTCAACTGTAAAACAGTTGAAAGACAAGTGTATATAGCTTCTCAAGTCCACAGAAGACTGTATAAAGTTGTTTCTACATGTGGTGAAGTCCCACAAGTGGAGCAGAAGGCCCATTATAGGAAACAGCTAGAAATCAGTAGTAATTCAGAGAAAATACTCATGAATATCATAGAATTGTGTGAGAAGAAGTGTAAAAGACATCAAAATGTAAGTTTGTAGTCTAGAAAGGATGTTATACACTACAGAAATCCTTGAAATAGAGTTACTTCACAAGAGAACAGTGTTTCAACCCACTAGAATTCACTGAAAAGTAGTATTCAACTGTAAAACAGTTGAAAGACAAGTGTATATAGCTTCTCAAGATCAGAAAAGAGTGTATAAAGTTGTTTCTACATGTGGTGAAGTCCCACAAGTAGAAAAGAAGGCCCATTATAGGAAACAGCTAGGAATCAGTAGTCATTCAGAGCAAATACTAATGAATATCACAGAATAGAGAGAGAACAAGAGTAAAAGACATCAAAATGTAAGTCTCTAGTCTAGAAAGGATGTTGTACACTGCAGAAATCCTTGAAATAGAGTTAGTTCACATGAAACCAGTGTTTCAAACCACCAGAATGCACTGAAAAGTAGTATTTAACTGTAAAACAGTTGAAAGACAAGTTTATATAGATTCGCAAGTCCACAGAAGACTGTATAAAGTTGTTTCTACATGTGGTGAAGTCCCACAAGTGGAGCAGAAGGCCCATTATAGGAAACAGCTAGAAATCAGTAGTAATTCAGAGGAAATACTAATGAATATCATAGAATTGTGTGAGAACAAGTGTAAAAGACATCAAAATGTAAGTTTCTAGTCTAGAAAGGATGTTATACACTACAGAAATCCTTCAAATAGAGTTACTTCACAAGAAAACAGTGTTTCAACCCACTAGAATTCACTGAAAAGTGGTGTTCAACTGTAAAACAGTTGAAAGACAAGTTTATATAGCTTCGCAAGTCCAGAGAAGAGTGTATAAAGTTGTTTCTACATGTGGTGAAGTCCCACAAGTATAAAAGAAGGCCCATTATAGGAAACAGCTAGGAATCAGTAGTCATTCAGAGCAAATACTAATGAATATCACAGAATAGAGAGAGATCAAGAGTAAAAGACATCAAAATGTAAGTCTCTAGTCTAGAAAGGATGTTGTACACTGCAGAAATCCTTGAAATAGAGTTAGTTCACATGAAACCAGTGTTTCAAACCACCAGAATGCACTGAAAAGTAGTATTTAGCTGTAAAACCGTTGAAAGACAAGTTTATATAGCTTCGCAAGTCCACAGAAGACTGTATAAAGTTGTTTCTACATGTGGTGAAGTCCCACAAGTAGAGCAGAAGGCCCATTATAGGAAACAGCTAGAAATCAGTAGTAATTCAGAGGAAATACTAATGAATATCATAGAATTGTGTGAGAACAAGTGTAAAAGACATCAAAATGTAAGTTTCTAGTCTAGAAAGGATGTTATACACTACAGAAATCCTTGAAATAGAGTTACTTCACAAGAAAACAGTGTTTCAACCCACTAGAATTCACTGAAAAGTAGTGTTCAACTGTAAAACAGTTGAAAGACAATTGTATATAGCTTCGCAAGTACACAGAAGACTGTATAAAGTTGTTTCTACATGTGGTGAAGTCCCACAAGTAGAAAATAAGGCCCATTATAGGAAACAGCTAGAAATCAGTTGTAATTCAGAGGAAATACTAATGAATATCATAGAATTGTGTGAGAACAAGTGTAAAAGACATCAAAATGTAAGTTTCTAGTCTAGAAAGGATGTTATACACTACAGAAATCCTTGAAATAGAGTTACTTCACAAGAAAACAGTGTTTCAACCCACTAGAATTCACTGAAAAGTAGTGTTCAACTGTAAAACAGTTGAAAGACAAGTGTATATAGCTTCGCAAGTCCAGAGAAGAGTGTATAAAGTTGTTTCTACATGTGGTGAAGTCCCACAAGTAGAAAAGAAGGCCCATTATAGGAAACAGCTAGGAATCAGTAGTCATTCAGAGCAAATACTAATGAATATCACAGAATAGAGAGAGAACAAGAGTAAAAGACATCAAAATGTAAGTCTCTAGTCTAGAAAGGATGTTGTACACTGCAGAAATCCTTGAAATAGAGTTAGTTCACATGAAACCAGTGTTTCAAACAACCAGAATGCACTGAAAAGTAGTATTTAACTGTAAAACAGTTGAAAGACAAGTTTATATAGATTCGCAAGTCCACAGAAGACTGTATAAAGTTGTTTCTACATGTGGTAAAGTCCCACAAGTAGAGCAGAAGGCCCATTATAAGAAACAGCTAGAAATCAGTAGTAATTCAGAGGAAATACTAATGAATATCATAGAATTGTGTGAGAACAAGTGTAAAAGACATCAAAATGTAAGTTTCTAGTCTAGAAAGGATGTTATACACTACAGAAATCCTTGAAATAGAGTTACTTCACAAGAAAACAGTGTTTCAACCCACTAGAATTCACTGAAAAGTAGTGTTCAACTGTAAAACAGTTGAAAGACAATTGTATATAGCTTCGCAAGTACACAGAAGACTGTATAAAGTTGTTTCTACATGTGGTGAAGTCCCACAAGTAGAAAATAAGGCCCATTATAGGAAACAGCTAGAAATCAGTAGTAATTCAGAGGAAATACTAATGAATATCATAGAATTGTGTGAGAACAAGTGTAAAAGACATCAAAATGTAAATTTCTAGTCTAGAAAGGATGTTATACACTACAGAAATCCTTCAAATAGAGTTACTTCACAAGAAAACAGTGTTTCAACCCAATAGAATTCACTGAAAAGTAGTATTCAACTGTAAAACAGTTGAAAGACAAGTGTATATAGCTTCTCAAGATCAGAAAAGAGTGTATAAAGTTGTTTCTACATGTGGTGAAGTGCCACAAGTAGAAAAGAAGGCCCATTATAGGAAACAGCTAGGAATCAGTAGTCATTCAGAGCAAATACTAATGAATATCACAGAATAGAGAGAGAACAAGAGTAAAAGACATCAAAATGTAAGTCTCTAGTCTAGAAAGGATGTTGTACACTGCAGAAATCCTTGAAATAGAGTTAGTTCACATGAAACCAGTGTTTCAAACCACCAGAATGCACTGAAAAGTAGTATTTAACTGTAAAACAGTTGAAAGACAAGTTTATATAGATTCGCAAGTCCAAAGAAGACTGTATAAAGTTGTTTCTACATGTGGTGAAGTCCCATAAGTAGAGCAGAAGGCCCATTATAGGAAACAGCTAGAAATCAGTAGTAATTCAGAGGAAATACTAATGAATATCATAGAATTGTGTGAGAACAAGTGTAAAAGACATCAAAATGTAAGTTTCTAGTCTAGAAAGGATGTTATACACTACAGAAATCCTTGAAATAGAGTTACTTCACAAGAGAACAGTGTTTCAACCCAATAGAATTCACAGAAAAGTAGTATTCAACTGTAAAACAGTTGAAAGACAAGTGTATATAGCTTCTCAAGATCAGAAAAGAGTGTATAAAGTTGTTTCTACATGTGAAGTCCCACAAGTAGAAAAGAAGGCCCATTATAGGAAACAGCTAGGAATCAGTAGTCATTCAGAGCAAATACTAATGAATATCACAGAATAGAGAGAGAACAAGAGTAAAAGACATCAAAATGTAAGTCTCTAGTCTAGAAAGGATGTTGTACACTGCAGAAATCCTTGAAATAGAGTTAGTTCACATGAAACCAGTGTTTCAAACCACCAGAATGCACTGAAAAGTAGTATTTAACTGTAAAACAGTTGAAAGACAAGTTTATATAGATTCGCAAGTCCACAGAAGACTGTATAAAGTTGTTTCTACATGTGGTGAAGTCCCACAAGTGGAGCAGAAGGCCCATTATAGGAAACAGCTAGAAATCAGTAGTAATTCAGAGGAAATACTAATGAATATCATAGAATTGTGTGAGAACAAGTGTAAAAGACATCAAAATGTAAGTTTCTAGTCTAGAAAGGATGTTATACACTACAGAAATCCTTCAAATAGAGTTACTTCACAAGAAAACAGTGTTTCAACCCACTAGAATTCACTGAAAAGTGGTATTCAACTGTAAAACAGTTGAAAGACAAGTTTATATAGCTTCGCAAGTCCAGAGAAGAGTGTATAAAGTTGTTTCTACATGTGGTGAAGTCCCACAAGTATAAAAGAAGGCCCATTATAGGAAACAGCTAGGAATCAGTAGTCATTCAGAGCAAATACTAATGAATATCACAGAATAGAGAGAGAACAAGAGTAAAAGACATCAAAATGTAAGTCTCTAGTCTAGAAAGGATGTTGTACACTACAGAAATCCTTGAAATAGAGTTACTTCACAAGAAAACAGTGTTTCAACCCACTAGAATTCACTGAAAATTAGTGTTCAACTGTAAAACAGTAGAAAGACAAGTGTATATAGCTTCGCAAGTCCACAGAAGACTGTATAAAGTTGTTTCTACATGTGGTGAAGTCCCACAAGTGGAGCAGAAGGCCCATTATAGGAAACAGCTAGAAATCAGTAGTAATTCAGAGAAAATACTCATGAATATCATAGAATTGTGTGAGAAGAAGTGTAAAAGACATCAAAATGTAAGTTTGTAGTCTAGAAAGGATGTTATACACTACAGAAATCCTTCAAATAGAGTTACTTCACAAGAAAACAGTGTTTCAACCCACTAGAATTCACTGAAAAGTAGTGTTCAACTGTAAAACAGTTGAAAGACAATTGTATATAGTTTCGCAAGTACACAGAAGACTGTATAAAGTTGTTTCTACATGTGGTGAAGTCCCACAAGTAGAAAATAAGGCCCATTATAGGAAACAGCTAGAAATCAGTAGTAATTCAGAGGAAATACTAATGAATATCATAGAATTGTGTGAGAACAAGTGTAAAAGACATCAAAATGTAAGTTTCTAGTCTAGAAAGGATGTTATACACTACAGAAATCCTTCAAATAGAGTTACTTCACAAGAAAACAGTGTTTCAACCCACTAGAATTCACTGAAAAGTAGTATTCAACTGTAAAACAGTTGAAAGACAAGTTTATATAGCTTCGCAAGTCCAGAGAAGAGTGTATAAAGTTGTTTCTACATGTGGTGAAGTCCCACAAGTAGAAAAGAAGGCCCATTATAGGAAACAGCTAGGAATCAGTAGTCATTCAGAGCAAATACTAATGAATATCACAGAATAGAGAGAGAACAAGAGTAAAAGACATCAAAATGTAAGTCTCTAGTCTAGAAAGGATGTTGTACACTGCAGAAATCCTTGAAATAGAGTTAGTTCACATGAAACCAGTGTTTCAAACCACCAGAATGCACTGAAAAGTAGTATTTAACTGTAAAACAGTTGAAAGACAAGTTTATATAGATTCGCAAGTCCACAGAAGACTGTATAAAGTTGTTTCTACATGTGGTGAAGTCCCACAAGTAGAGCAGAAGGCCCATTATAGGAAACAGCTAGAAATCAGTAGTAATTCAGAGAAAATACTCATGAATATCATAGAATTGTGTGAGAAGAAGTGTAAAAGACATCAAAATGTAAGTTTCTAGTCTAGAAAGGATGTTATACACTACAGAAATCCTTGAAATAGAGTTACTTCACAAGAAAACAGTGTTTCAACCCACTAGAATTCACTGAAAAGTAGTGTTCAACTGTAAAACAGTTGAAAGACAAGTGTATATAGCTTCGTAAGTCCACAGAAGACTGTATAAAGTTGTTTCTACATGTGGTGAAGTCCCACAAGTAGAAAATAAGGCCCATTATAGGAAACAGCTAGAAATCAGTAGTAATTCAGAGGAAATACTAATGAATATCATAGAATTGTGTGAGAACAAGTGTAAAAGACATCAAAATGTAAGTTTCTAGTCTAGAAAGGATGTTATACACTACAGAAATCCTTGAAATAGAGTTACTTCACAAGAAAACAGTGTTTCAACCCACTAGAATTCACTGAAAAGTAGTGTTCAACTGTAAAACAGTTGAAAGACAATTGTATATAGCTTCGCAAGTACACAGAAGACTGTATAAACTTGTTTCTACATGTGGTGAAGTCCCACAAGTAGAAAATAAGGCCCATTATAGGAAACAGCTAGAAATCAGTAGTAATTCAGAGGAAATACTAATGAATATCATAGAATTGTGTGAGAACAAGTGTAAAAGACATCAAAATGTAAGTTTCTAGTCTAGAAAGGATGTTATACACTACAGAAATCCTTCAAATAGAGTTACTTCACAAGAAAACAGTGTTTCAACCCAATAGAATTCACTGAAAAGTAGTATTCAACTGTAAAACAGTTGAAAGACAAGTGTATATAGCTTCTCAAGATCAGAAAAGAGTGTATAAAGTTGTTTCTACATGTGGTGAAGTCCCACAAGTAGAAAAGAAGGCCCATTATAGGAAACAGCTAGGAATCAGTAGTCATTCAGAGCAAATACTAATGAATATCACAGAATAGAGAGAGAACAAGAGTAAAAGACATCAAAATGTAAGTCTCTAGTCTAGAAAGGATGTTGTACACTGCAGAAATCCTTGAAATAGAGTTCGTTCACATGAAACCAGTGTTTCAAACCACCAGAATGCACTGAAAAGTAGTATTTAACTGTAAAACAGTTGAAAGACAAGTTTATATAGATTCGCAAGTCCAAAGAAGACTGTATAAAGTTGTTTCTACATGTGGTGAAGTCCCACAAGTAGAGCAGAAGGCCCATTATAGGAAACAGCTAGAAATCAGTAGTAATTCAGAGGAAATACTAATGAATATCATAGAATTGTGTGAGAACAAGTGTAAAAGACATCAAAATGTAAGTTTCTAGTCTAGAAAGGATGTTATACACTACAGAAATCCTTGAAATAGAGTTACTTCACAAGAAAACAGTGTTTCAACCCACTAGAATTCACTGAAAAGTAGTGTTCAACTGTAAAACAGTTGAAAGACAATTGTATATAGCTTCGCAAGTACACAGAAGACTGTATAAAGTTGTTTCTACATGTGGTGAAGTCCCACAAGTAGAAAATAAGGCCCATTATAGGAAACAGCTAGAAATCAGTAGTAATTCAGAGGAAATACTAATGAATATCATAGAATTGTGTGAGAACAAGTGTAAAAGACATCAAAATGTAAGTTTCTAGTCTAGAAAGGATGTTATACACTACAGAAATCCTTGAAATAGAGTTACTTCACAAGAAAACAGTGTTTCAACCCACTAGAATTCACTGAAAAGTAGTGTTCAACTGTAAAACAGTTGAAAGACAAGTGTATATAGCTTCGCAAGTCCACAGAAGACTGTATAAAGTTGTTTCTACATGTGGTGAAGTCCCACAAGTGGAGCAGAAGGCCCATTATAGGAAACAGCTAGAAATCAGTAGTAATTCAGAGGAAATACTAATAAATATCATAGAATTGTGTGAGAACAAGTGTAAAAGACATCAAAATGTAAGTTTCTAGTCTAGAAAGGATGTTATACACTACAGAAATCCTTCAAATAGAGTTACTTCACAAGAAAACAGTGTTTCAACCCACTAGAATTCACTGAAAAGTAGTATTCAACTGTAAAACAGTTGAAAGACAAGTTTATATAGCTTCGCAAGTCCAGAGAAGAGTGTATAAAGTTGTTTCTACATGTGGTGAATTCCCACAAGTAGAAAAGAAGGCCCATTATAGGAAACAGCTAGGAATCAGTAGTCATTCAGAGCAAATACTAATGAATATCACAGAATAGAGAGAGAACAAGAGTAAAAGACATCAAAATGTAAGTCTCTAGTCTAGAAAGGATGTTGTACACTGCAGAAATCCTTGAAATAGAGTTAGTTCACATGAAACCAGTGTTTCAAACCACCAGAATGCACTGAAAAGTAGTATTTAACTGTAAAACAGTTGAAAGACAAGTTTATATAGATTCGCAAGTCCACAGAAGACTGTATAAAGTTGTTTCTACATGTGGTGAAGTCCCACAAGTGGAGCAGAAGGCCCATTATAGGAAACAGCTAGAAATCAGTAGTAATTCAGAGGAAATACTAATAAATATCATAGAATTGTGTGAGAACAAGTGTAAAAGACATCAAAATGTAAGTTTCTAGTCTAGAAAGGATGTTATACACTACAGAAATCCTTGAAATAGAGTTACTTCACAAGAAAACAGTGTTTCAACCCACTAGAATTCACTGAAAAGTAGTGTTCAACTGTAAAACAGTTGAAAGACAATTGTATATAGCTTCGCAAGTACACAGAAGACTGTATAAAGTTGTTTCTACATGTGGTGAAGTCCCACAAGTAGAAAATAAGGCCCATTATAGGAAACAGCTAGAAATCAGTAGTAATTCAGAGGAAATACTAATGAATATCATAGAATTGTGTGAGAACAAGTGTAAAAGACATCAAAATGTAAGTTTCTAGTCTAGAAAGGATGTTATACACTACAGAAATCCTTCAAATAGAGTTACTTCACAAGAAAACAGTGTTTCAACCCAATAGAATTCACTGAAAAGTAGTATTCAACTGTAAAACAGTTGAAAGACAAGTGTATATAGCTTCTCAAGATCAGAAAAGAGTGTATAAAGTTGTTTCTACATGTGGTGAAGTCCCACAAGTAGAAAAGAAGGCCCATTATAGGAAACAGCCAGGAATCAGTAGTCATTCAGAGCAAATACTAATGAATATCACAGAATAGAGAGAGAACAAGAGTAAAAGACATCAAAATGTAAGTCTCTAGTCTAGAAAGGATGTTGTACACTGCAGAAATCCTTGAAATAGAGTTAGTTCACATGAAACCAGTGTTTCAAACCACCAGAATGCACTGAAAAGTAGTATTTAACTGTAAAACAGTTGAAAGACAAGTTTATATAGATTCGCAAGTCCAAAGAAGACTGTATAAAGTTGTTTCTACATGTGGTGAAGTCCCACAAGTAGAGCAGAAGGCCCATTATAGGAAACAGCTAGAAATCAGTAGTAATTCAGAGGAAATACTAATGAATATCATAGAATTGTGTGAGAACAAGTGTAAAAGACATCAAAATGTAAGTTTCTAGTCTAGAAAGGATGTTATACACTACAGAAATCCTTGAAATAGAGTTACTTCACAAGAAAACAGTGTTTCAACCCACTAGAATTCACTGAAAAGTAGTGTTCAACTGTAAAACAGTTGAAAGACAATTGTATATAGCTTCGCAAGTACACAGAAGACTGTATAAAGTTGTTTCTACATGTGGTGAAGTCCCACAAGTAGAAAATAAGGCCCATTATAGGAAACAGCTAGAAATCAGTAGTAATTCAGAGGAAATACTAATGAATATCATAGAATTGTGTGAGAACAAGTGTAAAAGACATCAAAATGTAAGTTTCTAGTCTAGAAAGGATGTTATACACTACAGAAATCCTTGAAATAGAGTTACTTCACAAGAAAACAGTGTTTCAACCCACTAGAATTCACTGAAAAGTAGTGTTCAACTGTAAAACAGTTGAAAGACAAGTGTATATAGCTTCGCAAGTCCACAGAAGACTGTATAAAGTTGTTTCTACATGTGGTGAAGTCCCACAAGTGGAGCAGAAGGCCCATTATAGGAAACAGCTAGAAATCAGTAGTAATTCAGAGGAAATACTAATAAATATCATAGAATTGTGTGAGAACAAGTGTAAAAGACATCAAAATGTAAGTTTCTAGTCTAGAAAGGATGTTATACACTACAGAAATCCTTCAAATAGAGTTACTTCACAAGAAAACAGTGTTTCAACCCACTAGAATTCACTGAAAAGTAGTATTCAACTGTAAAACAGTTGAAAGACAAGTTTATATAGCTTCGCAAGTCCAGAGAAGAGTGTATAAAGTTGTTTCTACATGTGGTGAATTCCCACAAGTAGAAAAGAAGGCCCATTATAGGAAACAGCTAGGAATCAGTAGTCATTCAGAGCAAATACTAATGAATATCACAGAATAGAGAGAGAACAAGAGTAAAAGACATCAAAATGTAAGTCTCTAGTCTAGAAAGGATGTTGTACACTGCAGAAATCCTTGAAATAGAGTTAGTTCACATGAAACCAGTGTTTCAAACCACCAGAATGCACTGAAAAGTAGTATTTAACTGTAAAACAGTTGAAAGACAAGTTTATATAGATTCGCAAGTCCACAGAAGACTGTATAAAGTTGTTTCTACATGTGGTGAAGTCCCACAAGTAGAGCAGAAGGCCCATTATAGGAAACAGCTAGAAATCAGTAGTAATTCAGAGAAAATACTCATGAATATCATAGAATTGTGTGAGAAGAAGTGTAAAAGACATCAAAATGTAAGTTTCTAGTCTAGAAAGGATGTTATACACTACAGAAATCCTTGAAATAGAGTTACTTCACAAGAAAACAGTGTTTCAACCCACTAGAATTCACTGAAAAGTAGTGTTCAACTGTAAAACAGTTGAAAGACAAGTGTATATAACTTCTCAAGATCAGAAAAGAGTGTATAAAGTTGTTTCTACATGTGGTGAAGTCCCACAAGTAGAAAAGAAGGCCCATTATAGTAAACAGCTAGAAATCAGTAGTAATTCAGAGGAAATACTAATGAATATCATAGACTTGTGTGAGAACAAGTGTAAAAGACATCAAAATGTAAGTTTCTAGTCTAGAAAGGATGTTATACACTACAGAAATCCTTGAAATAGAGTTACTTCACAAGAAAACAGTGTTTCAACCCACTAGAATTCACTGAAAAGTAGTGTTCAACTGTAAAACAGTTGAAAGACAAGTGTATATAGCTTCGCAAGTCCACAGAAGACTGTATAAAGTTGTTTCTACATGTGGTGAAGTCCCACAAGTAGAGCAGAAGGTCCATTTTAGGAAACAGCTAGAAATCAGTAGTAATTCAGAGAAATACTAATGAATATCATAGACTTGTGTGAGAACAAGTGTAAAAGACATCAAAATGTAAGTTTCTAGTCTAGAAAGGATGTTATACACTACAGAAATCCTTAAAATAGAGTTACTTCACAAGAAAACAGTGTTTCAACCCACTAGAATTCACTGAAAACTAGTGTTCAACTGTAAAACAGTTGAAAGACAAGTGTATATAGCTTCGCAAGTCCACAGAAGACTGTATAAAGTTGTTTCTACATGTGGTGAAGTCCCACAAGTGGAGCAGAAGGCCCATTATAGGAAACAGCTAGAAATCAGTAGTAATTCAGAGAAAATACTCATGAATATCATAGAATTGTGTGAGAAGTGTAAAAGACATCAAAATGTAAGTTTGTAGTCTAGAAAGGATGTTATACACTACAGAAATCCTTCAAATAGAGTTACTTCACAGGAAAACAGTGTTTCAACCCACTAGAATTCACTGAAAAGTAGTATTCAACTGTAAAACAGTTGAAAGACAAGTGTATATAGCTTCTCAAGATCAGAAAAGAGTGTATAAAGTTGTTTCTACATGTGAAGTCCCACAAGTAGAAAAGAAGGCCCATTATAGGAAACAGCTAGGAATCAGTAGTCATTCAGAGCAAATACTAATGAATATCACAGAATAGAGAGAGAACAAGAGTAAAAGACATCAAAATGTAAGTCTCTAGTCTAGAAAGGATGTTGTACACTGCAGAAATCCTTGAAATAGAGTTAGTTCACATGAAACCAGTGTTTCAAACCACCAGAATGCACTGAAAAGTAGTATTTAACTGTAAAACAGTTGAAAGACAAGTTTATATAGATTCGCAAGTCCACAGAAGACTGTATAAAGTTGTTTCTACATGTGGTGAAGTCCCACAAGTGGAGCAGAAGGCCCATTATAGGAAACAGCTAGAAATCAGTAGTAATTCAGAGGAAATACTAATGAATATCATAGAATTGTGTGAGAACAAGTGTAAAAGACATCAAAATGTAAGTTTCTAGTCTAGAAAGGATGTTATACACTACAGAAATCCTTCAAATAGAGTTACTTCACAAGAAAACAGTGTTTCAACCCACTAGAATTCACTGAAAAGTGGTATTCAACTGTAAAACAGTTGAAAGACAAGTTTATATAGCTTCGCAAGTCCAGAGAAGAGTGTATAAAGTTGTTTCTACATGTGGTGAAGTCCCACAAGTATAAAAGAAGGCCCATTATAGGAAACAGCTAGGAATCAGTAGTCATTCAGAGCAAATACTAATGAATATCACAGAATAGAGAGAGAACAAGAGTAAAAGACATCAAAATGTAAGTCTCTAGTCTAGAAAGGATGTTGTACACTGCAGAAATCCTTGAAATAGAGTTAGTTCACATGAAACCAGTGTTTCAAACCACCAGAATGCACTGAAAAGTAGTATTTAGCTGTAAAACCGTTGAAAGACAAGTTTATATAGCTTCGCAAGTCCACAGAAGACTGTATAAAGTTGTTTCTACATGTGGTGAAGTCCCACAAGTGGAGCAGAAGGCCCATTATAGGAAACAGCTAGAAATCAGTAGTAATTCAGAGAAAATACTCATGAATATCATAGAATTGTGTGAGAAGAAGTGTAAAAGACATCAAAATGAAAGTTTGTAGTCTAGAAAGGATGTTATACACTACAGAAATCCTTCAAATAGAGTTACTTCACAAGAAAACAGTGATTCAACCCACTAGAATTCACTGAAAAGTAGTATTCAACTGTAAAACAGTTGAAAGACAAGTTTATATAGCTTCGCAAGTCCAGAGAAGAGTGTATAAAGTTGTTTCTACATGTGGTGAATTCCCACAAGTAGAAAAGAAGGCCCATTATAGGAAACAGCTAGGAATCAGTAGTCATTCAGAGCAAATACTAATGAATATCACAGAATAGAGAGAGAACAAGAGTAAAAGACATCAAAATGTAAGTCTCTAGTCTAGAAAGGATGTTGTACACTGCAGAAATCCTTGAAATAGAGTTAGTTCACATGAAACCAGTGTTTCAAACCACCAGAATGCACTGAAAAGTAGTATTTAAATGTAAAACAGTTGAAAGACAAGTTTATATAGATTCGCAAGTCCACAGAAGACTGTATAAAGTTGTTTCTACATGTGGTGAAGTCCCACAAGTGGAGCAGAAGGCCCATTATAGGAAACAGCTAGAAATCAGTAGTAATTCAGAGGAAATACTAATGAATATCATAGAATTGTGTGAGAACAAGTGTAAAAGACATCAAAATGTAAGTTTCTAGTCTAGAAAGGATGTTATACACTACAGAAATCCTTCAAATAGAGTTACTTCACAAGAAAACAGTGTTTCAACCCACTAGAATTCACTGAAAAGTGGTATTCAACTGTAAAACAGTTGAAAGACAAGTTTATATAGCTTCGCAAGTCCAGAGAAGAGTGTATAAAGTTGTTTCTACATGTGGTGAAGTCCCACAAGTATAAAAGAAGGCCCATTATAGGAAACAGCTAGGAATCAGTAGTCATTCAGAGCAAATACTAATGAATATCACAGAATAGAGAGAGAACAAGAGTAAAAGACATCAAAATGTAAGTCTCTAGTCTAGAAAGGATGTTGTACACTGCAGAAATCCTTGAAATAGAGTTAGTTCACATGAAACCAGTGTTTCAAACCACCAGAATGCACTGAAAAGTAGTATTTAGCTGTAAAACCGTTGAAAGACAAGTTTATATAGCTTCGCAAGTCCACAGAAGACTGTATAAAGTTGTTTCTACATGTGGTGAAGTCCCACAAGTAGAGCAGAAGGCCCATTATAGGAAACAGCTAGAAATCAGTAGTAATTCAGAGTGAATACTAATGAATATCATAGACTTGTGTGAGAACAAGTGTAAAAGACATCAAAATGTAAGTTTCTAGTCTATAAAGGATGTTGTACACTACAGAAATCCTTGAAATAGAGTTACTTCACAAGAAAACAGTGTTTCAACCCACTAGAATTCACTGAAAATTAGTGTTCAACTGTAAAACAGTTGAAAGACAAGTGTATATAGCTTCGCAAGTCCTCAGAAGACTGTATAAAGTTGTTTCTACATGTGGTGAAGTCCCACAAGTGGAGCAGAAGGCCCATTATAGGAAACAGCTAGAAATCAGTAGTAATTCAGAGAAAATACTCATGAATATCATAGAATTGTGTGAGAAGAAGTGTAAAAGACATCAAAATGTAAGTTTGTAGTCTAGAAAGGATGTTATACACTACAGAAATCCTTCAAATAGAGTTACTTCACAAGAAAACAGTGTTTCAACCCACTAGAATTCACTGAAAAGTAGTATTCAACTGTAAAACAGTTGAAAGACAAGTGTATATAGCTTTGCAAGTCCAGAGAAGAGTGTATAAAGTTGTTTCTACATGTGGTGAATTCCCACAAGTAGAAAAGAAGGCCCATTATAGGAAACAGCTAGGAATCAGTAGTCATTCAGAGCAAATACTAATGAATATCACAGAATAGAGAGAGAACAAGAGTAAAAGACATCAAAATGTAAGTCTCTAGTCTAGAAAGGATGTTGTACACTGCAGAAATCCTTGAAATAGAGTTAGTTCACATGAAACCAGTGTTTCAAACCACCAGAATGCACTGAAAAGTAGTATTTAACTGTAAAACAGTTGAAAGACAAGTTTATATAGATTCGCAAGTCCACAGAAGACTGTATAATGTTGTTTCTACATGTGGTGAAGTCCCACAAGTAGAGCAGAAAGCCCATTATAGGAAACAGCTAGAAATCAGTAATAATTCAGAGAAAATACTCATGAATATCATAGAATTGTGTGAGAAGAAGTGTAAAAGACATCAAAATGTAAGTTTCTAGTCTAGAAAGGATGTTATACACTACAGAAATCCTTGAAATAGAGTTACTTCACAAGAAAACAGTGTTTCAACCCACTAGAATTCACTGAAAAGTAGTGCTCAACTGTAAAACAGTTGAAAGACAAGTGTATATAGCTTCGTAAGTCCACAGAAGACTGTATAAAGTTGTTTCTACATGTGGTGAAGTCCCACAAGTAGAAAATAAGGCCCATTATAGGAAACAGCTAGAAATCAGTAGTAATTCAGAGGAAATACTAATGAATATCATAGAATTGTGTGAGAACAAGTGTAAATGACATCAAAATGTAAGTTTCTAGTCTAGAAAGGATGTTATACACTACAGAAATCCTTGAAATAGAGTTACTTCACAAGAAAACAGTGTTTCAACCCACTAGAATTCACTGAAAAGTAGTGTTCAACTGTAAAACAGTTGAAAGACAATTGTATATAGCTTCGCAAGTACACAGAAGACTGTATAAACTTGTTTCTACATGTGGTGAAGTCCCACAAGTAGAAAATAAGGCCCATTATAGGAAACAGCTAGAAATCAGTAGTAATTCAGAGGAAATACTAATGAATATCATAGAATTGTGTGAGAACAAGTGTAAAAGACATCAAAATGTAAGTTTCTAGTCTAGAAAGGATGTTATACACTACAGAAATCCTTCAAATAGAGTTACTTCACAAGAAAACAGTGTTTCAACCCAATAGAATTCACTGAAAAGTAGTATTCAACTGTAAAACAGTTGAAAGACAAGTGTATATAGCTTCTCAAGATCAGAAAAGAGTGTATAAAGTTGTTTCTACATGTGGTGAAGTCCCACAAGTAGAAAAGAAGGCCCATTATAGGAAACAGCTAGGAATCAGTAGTCATTCAGAGCAAATACTAATGAATATCACAGAATAGAGAGAGAACAAGAGTAAAAGACATCAAAATGTAAGTCTCTAGTCTAGAAAGGATGTTGTACACTGCAGAAATCCTTGAAATAGAGTTAGTTCACATGAAACCAGTGTTTCAAACCACCAGAATGCACTGAAAAGTAGTATTTAACTGTAAAACAGTTGAAAGACAAGTTTATATAGATTCGCAAGTCCAAAGAAGACTGTATAAAGTTGTTTCTACGTGGTGAAGTCCCACAAGTAGAGCAGAAGGCCCATTATAGGAAACAGCTAGAAATCAGTAGTAATTCAGAGGAAATACTAATGAATATCATAGAATTGTGTGAGAACAAGTGTAAAAGACATCAAAATGTAAGTTTCTAGTCTAGAAAGGATGTTATACACTACAGAAATCCTTGAAATAGAGTTACTTCACAAGAAAACAGTGTTTCAACCCACTAGAATTCACTGAAAAGTAGTGTTCAACTGTAAAACAGTTGAAAGACAATTGTATATAGCTTCGCAAGTACACAGAAGACTGTATAAAGTTGTTTCTACATGTGGTGAAGTCCCACAAGTAGAAAATAAGGCCCATTATAGGAAACAGCTAGAAATCAGTAGTAATTCAGAGGAAATACTAATGAATATCATAGAATTGTGTGAGAACAAGTGTAAAAGACATCAAAATGTAAGTTTCTAGTCTAGAAAGGATGTTATACACTACAGAAATCCTTGAAATAGAGTTACTTCACAAGAAAACAGTGTTTCAACCCACTAGAATTCACTGAAAAGTAGTGTTCAACTGTAAAACAGTTGAAAGACAAGTGTATATAGCTTCGCAAGTCCACAGAAGACTGTATAAAGTTGTTTCTACATGTGGTGAAGTCCCACAAGTGGAGCAGAAGGCCCATTATAGGAAACAGCTAGAAATCAGTAGTAATTCAGAGGAAATACTAATAAATATCATAGAATTGTGTGAGAACAAGTGTAAAAGACATCAAAATGTAAGTTTCTAGTCTAGAAAGGATGTTATACACTACAGAAATCCTTCAAATAGAGTTACTTCACAAGAAAACAGTGTTTCAACCCACTAGAATTCACTGAAAAGTAGTATTCAACTGTAAAACAGTTGAAAGACAAGTTTATATAGCTTCGCAAGTCCAGAGAAGAGTGTATAAAGTTGTTTCTACATGTGGTGAATTCCCACAAGTAGAAAAGAAGGCCCATTATAGGAAACAGCTAGGAATCAGTAGTCATTCAGAGCAAATACTAATGAATATCACAGAATAGAGAGAGAACAAGAGTAAAAGACATCAAAATGTAAGTCTCTAGTCTAGAAAGGATGTTGTACACTGCAGAAATCCTTGAAATAGAGTTAGTTCACATGAAACCAGTGTTTCAAACCACCAGAATGCACTGAAAAGTAGTATTTAACTGTAAAACAGTTGAAAGACAAGTTTATATAGATTCGCAAGTCCACAGAAGACTGTATAAAGTTGTTTCTACATGTGGTGAAGTCCCACAAGTAGAGCAGAAGGCCCATTATAGGAAACAGCTAGAAATCAGTAGTAATTCAGAGAAAATACTCATGAATATCATAGAATTGTGTGAGAAGAAGTGTAAAAGACATCAAAATGTAAGTTTCTAGTCTAGAAAGGATGTTATACACTACAGAAATCCTTGAAATAGAGTTACTTCACAAGAAAACAGTGTTTCAACCCACTAGAATTCACTGAAAAGTAGTGTTCAACTGTAAAACAGTTGAAAGACAAGTGTATATAACTTCTCAAGATCAGAAAAGAGTGTATACAGTTGTTTCTACATGTGGTGAAGTCCCACAAGTAGAAAAGAAGGCCCATTATAGTAAACAGCTAGAAATCAGTAGTAATTCAGAGGAAATACTAATGAATATCATAGACTTGTGTGAGAACAAGTGTAAAAGACATCAAAATGTAAGTTTCTAGTCTAGAAAGGATGTTATACACTACAGAAATCCTTGAAATAGAGTTACTTCACAAGAAAACAGTGTTTCAACCCACTAGAATTCACTGAAAAGTAGTGTTCAACTGTAAAACAGTTGAAAGACAAGTGTATATAGCTTCGCAAGTCTACAGAAGACTGTATAAAGTTGTTTCTACATGTGGTGAAGTCCCACAAGTAGAGCAGAAGGTCCATTTTAGGAAACAGCTAGAAATCAGTAGTAATTCAGAGAAATACTAATGAATATCATAGACTTGTGTGAGAACAAGTGTAAAAGACATCAAAATGTAAGTTTCTAGTCTAGAAAGGATGTTATACACTACAGAAATCCTTAAAATAGAGTTACTTCACAAGAAAACAGTGTTTCAACCCACTAGAATTCACTGAAAACTAGTGTTCAACTGTAAAACAGTTGAAAGACAAGTGTATATAGCTTCGCAAGTCCACAGAAGACTGTATAAAGTTGTTTCTACATGTGAAGTCCCACAAGTAGAAAAGAAGGCCCATTATAGGAAACAGCTAGGAATCAGTAGTCATTCAGAGCAAATACTAATGAATATCACAGAATAGAGAGAGAACAAGAGTAAAAGACATCAAAATGTAAGTCTCTAGTCTAGAAAGGATGTTGTACACTGCAGAAATCCTTGAAATAGAGTTAGTTCACATGAAACCAGTGTTTCAAACCACCAGAATGCACTGAAAAGTAGTATTTAACTGTAAAACAGTTGAAAGACAAGTTTATATAGATTCGCAAGTCCACAGAAGACTGTATAAAGTTGTTTCTACATGTGGTGAAGTCCCACAAGTGGAGCAGAAGGCCCATTATAGGAAACAGCTAGAAATCAGTAGTAATTCAGAGGAAATACTAATGAATATCATAGAATTGTGTGAGAACAAGTGTAAAAGACATCAAAATGTAAGTTTCTAGTCTAGAAAGGATGTTATACACTACAGAAATCCTTCAAATAGAGTTACTTCACAAGAAAACAGTGTTTCAACCCACTAGAATTCACTGAAAAGTGGTATTCAACTGTAAAACAGTTGAAAGACAAGTTTATATAGCTTCGCAAGTCCAGAGAAGAGTGTATAAAGTTGTTTCTACATGTGGTGAAGTCCCACAAGTATAAAAGAAGGCCCATTATAGGAAACAGCTAGGAATCAGTAGTCATTCAGAGCAAATACTAATGAATATCACAGAATAGAGAGAGAACAAGAGTAAAAGACATCAAAATGTAAGTCTCTAGTCTAGAAAGGATGTTGTACACTGCAGAAATCCTTGAAATAGAGTTAGTTCACATGAAACCAGTGTTTCAAACCACCAGAATGCACTGAAAAGTAGTATTTAGCTGTAAAACCGTTGAAAGACAAGTTTATATAGCTTCGCAAGTCCACAGAAGACTGTATAAAGTTGTTTCTACATGTGGTGAAGTCCCACAAGTGGAGCAGAAGGCCCATTATAGGAAACAGCTAGAAATCAGTAGTAATTCAGAGAAAATACTCATGAATATCATAGAATTGTGTGAGAAGAAGTGTAAAAGACATCAAAATGAAAGTTTGTAGTCTAGAAAGGATGTTATACACTACAGAAATCCTTCAAATAGAGTTACTTCACAAGAAAACAGTGATTCAACCCACTAGAATTCACTGAAAAGTAGTATTCAACTGTAAAACAGTTGAAAGACAAGTTTATATAGCTTCGCAAGTCCAGAGAAGAGTGTATAAAGTTGTTTCTACATGTGGTGAATTCCCACAAGTAGAAAAGAAGGCCCATTATAGGAAACAGCTAGGAATCAGTAGTCATTCAGAGCAAATACTAATGAATATCACAGAATAGAGAGAGAACAAGAGTAAAAGACATCAAAATGTAAGTCTCTAGTCTAGAAAGGATGTTGTACACTGCAGAAATCCTTGAAATAGAGTTAGTTCACATGAAACCAGTGTTTCAAACCACCAGAATGCACTGAAAAGTAGTATTTAAATGTAAAACAGTTGAAAGACAAGTTTATATAGATTCGCAAGTCCACAGAAGACTGTATAAAGTTGTTTCTACATGTGGTGAAGTCCCACAAGTGGAGCAGAAGGCCCATTATAGGAAACAGCTAGAAATCAGTAGTAATTCAGAGGAAATACTAATGAATATCATAGAATTGTGTGAGAACAAGTGTAAAAGACATCAAAATGTAAGTTTCTAGTCTAGAAAGGATGTTATACACTACAGAAATCCTTCAAATAGAGTTACTTCACAAGAAAACAGTGTTTCAACCCACTAGAATTCACTGAAAAGTGGTATTCAACTGTAAAACAGTTGAAAGACAAGTTTATATAGCTTCGCAAGTCCAGAGAAGAGTGTATAAAGTTGTTTCTACATGTGGTGAAGTCCCACAAGTATAAAAGAAGGCCCATTATAGGAAACAGCTAGGAATCAGTAGTCATTCAGAGCAAATACTAATGAATATCACAGAATAGAGAGAGAACAAGAGTAAAAGACATCAAAATGTAAGTCTCTAGTCTAGAAAGGATGTTGTACACTGCAGAAATCCTTGAAATAGAGTTAGTTCACATGAAACCAGTGTTTCAAACCACCAGAATGCACTGAAAAGTAGTATTTAGCTGTAAAACCGTTGAAAGACAAGTTTATATAGCTTCGCAAGTCCACAGAAGACTGTATAAAGTTGTTTCTACATGTGGTGAAGTCCCACAAGTAGAGCAGAAGGCCCATTATAGGAAACAGCTAGAAATCAGTAGTAATTCAGAGTGAATACTAATGAATATCATAGACTTGTGTGAGAACAAGTGTAAAAGACATCAAAATGTAAGTTTCTAGTCTATAAAGGATGTTGTACACTACAGAAATCCTTGAAATAGAGTTACTTCACAAGAAAACAGTGTTTCAACCCACTAGAATTCACTGAAAATTAGTGTTCAACTGTAAAACAGTTGAAAGACAAGTGTATATAGCTTCGCAAGTCCACAGAAGACTGTATAAAGTTGTTTCTACATGTGGTGAAGTCCCACAAGTGGAGCAGAAGGCCCATTATAGGAAACAGCTAGAAATCAGTAGTAATTCAGAGAAAATACTCATGAATATCATAGAATTGTGTGAGAAGAAGTGTAAAAGACATCAAAATGTAAGTTTGTAGTCTAGAAAGGATGTTATACACTACAGAAATCCTTCAAATAGAGTTACTTCACAAGAAAACAGTGTTTCAACCCACTAGAATTCACTGAAAAGTAGTATTCAACTGTAAAACAGTTGAAAGACAAGTTTATATAGCTTCGCAAGTTCAGAGAAGAATGTATAAAGTTGTTTCTACATGTGGTGAATTCCCACAAGTAGAAAAGAAGGCCCATTATAGGAAACAGCTAGGAATCAGTAGTCATTCAGAGCAAATACTAATGAATATCACAGAATAGAGAGAGAACAAGAGTAAAAGACATCAAAATGTAAGTCTCTAGTCTAGAAAGGATGTTGTACACTGCAGAAATCCTTGAAATAGAGTTAGTTCACATGAAACCAGTGTTTCAAACCACCAGAATGCACTGAAAAGTAGTGTTCAACTGTAAAACAGTTGAAAGACAATTGTATATAGCTTCGCAAGTACACAGAAGACTGTATAAAGTTGTTTCTACATGTGGTGAAGTCCCACAAGTAGAAAATAAGGCCCATTATAGGAAACAGCTAGAAATCAGTAGTAATTCAGAGGAAATACTAATGAATATCATAGAATTGTGTGAGAACAAGTGTAAAAGACATCAAAATGTAAGTTTCTAGTCTAGAAAGGATGTTATACACTACAGAAATCCTTCAAATAGAGTTACTTCACAAGAAAACAGTGTTTCAACCCAATAGAATTCACTGAAAAGTAGTATTCAACTGTAAAACAGTTGAAAGACAAGTGTATATAGCTTCTCAAGATCAGAAAAGAGTGTATAAAGTTGTTTCTACATGTGGTGAAGTCCCACAAGTAGAAAAGAAGGCCCATTATAGGAAACAGCTAGGAATCAGTAGTCATTCAGAGCAAATACTAATGAATATCACAGAATAGAGAGAGAACAAGAGTAAAAGACATCAAAATGTAAGTCTCTAGTCTAGAAAGGATGTTGTACACTGCAGAAATCCTTGAAATAGAGTTAGTTCACATGAAACCAGTGTTTCAAACCACCAGAATGCACTGAAAAGTAGTATTTAACTGTAAAACAGTTGAAAGACAAGTTTATATAGCTTCGCAAGTCCAAAGAAGACTGTATAAAGTTGTTTCTACATGTGGTGAAGTCCCACAAGTAGAGCAGAAGGCCCATTATAGGAAACAGCTAGAAATCAGTAGTAATTCAGAGGAAATACTAATGAATATCATAGAATTGTGTGAGAACAAGTGTAAAAGACATCAAAATGTAAGTTTCTAGTCTAGAAAGGATGTTATACACTACAGAAATCCTTGAAATAGAGTTACTTCACAAGAAAACAGTGTTTCAACCCACTAGAATTCACTGAAAAGTAGTGTTCAACTGTAAAACAGTTGAAAGACAATTGTATATAGCTTCGCAAGTACACAGAAGACTGTATAAAGTTGTTTCTACATGTGGTGAAGTCCCACAAGTAGAAAATAAGGCCCATTATAGGAAACAGCTAGAAATCAGTAGTAATTCAGAGGAAATACTAATGAATATCATAGAATTGTGTGAGAACAAGTGTAAAAGACATCAAAATGTAAGTTTCTAGTCTAGAAAGGATGTTATACACTACAGAAATCCTTGAAATAGAGTTACTTCACAAGAAAACAGTGTTTCAACCCACTAGAATTCACTGAAAAGTAGTGTTCAACTGTAAAACAGTTGAAAGACAATTGTATATAGCTTCGCAAGTACACAGAAGACTGTATAAAGTTGTTTCTACATGTGGTGAAGTCCCACAAGTAGAAAATAAGGCCCATTATAGGAAACAGCTAGAAATCAGTAGTAATTCAGAGGAAATACTAATGAATATCACAGAATAGAGAGAGAACAAGAGTAAAAGACATCAAAATGTAAGTCTCTAGTCTAGAAAGGATGTTGTACACTGCAGAAATCCTTGAAATAGAGTTACTTCACATGAAACCAGTGTTTCAAACCACCAGAATGCACTGAAAAGTAGTATTTAACTGTAAAACAGTTGAAAGACAAGTTTATATAGCTTCGCAAGTCCACAGAAGACTGTATAAAGTTGTTTCTACATGTGGTGAACTCCCACAAGTAGAGCAGAAGGCCCATTATAGGAAACAGCTAGAAATCAGTAGTAATTCAGAGGAAATACTAATGAATATCATAGAATTGTGTGAGAACAAGTGTAAAAGACATCAAAATGTAAGTTTCTAGTCTAGAAAGGATGTTATACACTACAGAAATCCTTGAAATAGAGTTACTTCACAAGAAAACAGTGTTTCAACCCACTAGAATTCACTGAAAAGTAGTGTTCAACTGTAAAACAGTTGAAAGACAAGTGTATATAGCTTCGCAAGTCCACAGAAGACTGTATAAAGTTGTTTCTACATGTGGTGAACTCCCACAAGTAGAGCAGAAGGCCCATTATAGGAAACAGCTAGAAATCAGTAGTAATTCAGAGGAAATACTAATGAATATCATAGAATTGTGTGAGAACAAGTGTAAAAGACATCAAAATGTAAGTCTCTAGTCTAGAAAGGATGTTGTACACTGCAGAAATCCTTGAAATAGAGTTAGTTCACATGAAACCGGTGTTTCAAACCACCAGAATGCACTGAAAAGTAGTATTTAACTGTAAAACAGTTGAAAGACAAGTTTATATAGCTTCGCAAGTCCACCGAAGACTGTATAAAGTTGTTTCTACATGTGGGGAACTCCCACAAGTAGAGCAGAAGGCCCATTATAGGAAACAGCTAGAAATCAGTAGTAATTCAGAGGAAATACTAATGAATATCATAGAATTGTGTGAGAACAAGTGTAAAAGACATCAAAATGTAAGTTTATAGTCTAGAAAGGATGTTATACACTACAGAAATCCTTGAAATAGAGTTACTTCACAAGAAAACAGTGTTTCAACCCACTAGAATTCACTGAAAAGTAGTATTCAACTGTAAAACAGTTGAAAGACAAGTGTATATAACTTCTCAAGATCAGAAAAGAGTGTATAAAGTTGTTTCTACATGTGGTGAAGTCCCACAAGTAGAAAAGAAGGCCCATTATAGGAAACAGCTAGGAATCAGTAGTCATTCAGAGCAAATACTAATGAATATCACAGAATAGAGAGAGAACAAGAGTAAAAGACATCAAAATGTAAGTTTCTAGTCTAGAAAGGATGTTATACACTACAGAAATCCTTGAAATAGAGTTACTTCACAAGAAAACAGTGTTTCAACCCACTAGAATTCACTGAAAAGTAGTGTTCAACTGTAAAACAGTTGAAAAACAAGTGTATATAGCTTCGCAAGTCCACAGAAGACTGTATAAAGTTGTTTCTACATGTGGTGAAGTCCCACAAGTAGAAAATAAGGCCCATTATAGGAAACAGCTAGAAATCAGTAGTAATTCAGAGAAAATACTCATGAATATCATAGAATTGTGTGAGAAGAAGTGTAAAAGACATCAAAATGTAAGTTTGTAGTCTAGAAAGGATGTTATACACTACAGAAATCCTTGAAAGAGTTACTTCACAAGAAAACAGTGTTTCAACCCACTAGAATTCACTGAAAAGTAGTGTTCAACTGTAAAACAGTTGAAAGACAAGTGTATATAGCTTCGCAAGTCCACAGAAGAATGTATAAAGTTGTTTCTACATGTGGTGAAGTCCCACAAGTAGAAAATAAGGCCCATTATAGGAAACAGCTAGAAATCAGTAGTAATTCAGAGGAAATACTAATGAATATCATAGAATTGTGTGAGAACAAGTGTAAAAGACATCAAAATGTAAGTTTCTAGTCTAGAAAGGATGTTATACACTACAGAAATCCTTCAAATAGAGTTACTTCACAAGAAAACAGTGTTTCAACCCACTAGAATTCACTGAAAAGTGGTATTCAACTGTAAAACAGTTGAAAGACAAGTTTATATAGCTTCGCAAGTCCAGAGAAGAGTGTATAAAGTTGTTTCTACATGTGGTGAAGTCCCACAAGTATAAAAGAAGGCCCATTATAGGAAACAGCTAGGAATCAGTAGTCATTCAGAGCAAATACTAATGAATATCACAGAATAGAGAGAGAACAAGAGTAAAAGACATCAAAATGTAAGTCTCTAGTCTAGAAAGGATGTTGTACACTGCAGAAATCCTTGAAATAGAGTTAGTTCACATGAAACCGGTGTTTCAAACCACCAGAATGCACTGAAAAGTAGTATTTAACTGTAAAACAGTTGAAAGACAAGTTTATATAGCTTCGCAAGTCCACCGAAGACTGTATAAAGTTGTTTCTACATGTGGTGAACTCCCACAAGTAGAGCAGAAGGCCCATTATAGGAAACAGCTAGAAATCAGTAGTAATTCAGAGGAAATACTAATGAATATCATAGAATTGTGTGAGAACAAGTGTAAAAGACATCAAAATGTAAGTTTATAGTCTAGAAAGGATGTTATACACTACAGAAATCCTTGAAATAGAGTTACTTCACAAGAAAACAGTGTTTCAACCCACTAGAATTCACTGAAAAGTAGTATTCAACTGTAAAACAGTTGAAAGACAAGTGTATATAACTTCTCAAGATCAGAAAAGAGTGTATAAAGTTGTTTCTACATGTGGTGAAGTCCCACAAGTAGAAAAGAAGGCCCATTATAGGAAAAAGCTAGGAATCAGTAGTCATTCAGAGCAAATACTAATGAATATCACAGAATAGAGAGAGAACAAGAGTAAAAGACATCAAAATGTAAGTCTCTAGTCTAGAAAGGATGTTGTACACTGCAGAAATTTTTGAAATAGAGTTAGTTCACATGAAACCAGTGTTTCAAACCACCAGAATGCACTGAAAAGTAGTATTTAGCTGTAAAACCGTTGAAAGACAAGTTTATATAGCTTCGCAAGTCCACATAAGACTGTATAAAGTTGTTTCTACATGTGGTGAAGTCCCACAAGTAGAGCAGAAGGCCCATTATAGGAAACAGCTAGAAATCAGTAGTAATTCAGAGTGAATACTAATGAATATCATAGACTTGTGTGAGAACAAGTGTAAAAGACATCAAAATGTAAGTTTCTAGTCTATAAAGGATGTTGTACACTACAGAAATCCTTGAAATAGAGTTACTTCACAAGAAAACAGTGTTTCAACCCACTAGAATTCACTGAAAATTAGTGTACAACTGTAAAACAGTTGAAAGACAAGTGTATATAGCTTCGCAAGTCCACAGAAGACTGTATAAAGTTGTTTCTACATGTGGTGAAGTCCCACAAGTAGAGCAGAAGGCCCATTATAGGAAACAGCTAGAAATCAGTAGTAATTCAGAGAAAATACTCATGACTATCATAGAATTGTGTGAGAAGAAGTGTAAAAGACATCAAAATGTAAGTTTGTAGTCTAGAAAGGATGTTATACCCTACAGAAATCCTTCAAATAGAGTTACTTCACAAGAAAACAGTGTTTCAACCCACTAGAATTCACTGAAAAGTAGTATTCAACTGTAAAACAGTTGAAAGACAAGTTTGTATAGCTTCGCAAGTCCAGAGAAGAGTGTATAAAGTTGTTTCTACATGTGGTGAAGTCCCACAAGTAGAAAAGAAGGCCCATTATAGGAAACAGCTAGGAATCAGTAGTCATTCAGAGCAAATACTAATGAATATCACAGAATAGAGAGAGAACAAGAGTAAAAGACATCAAAATGTAAGTCTCTAGTCTAGAAAGGATGTTGTACACTGCAGAAATCCTTGAAATAGAGTTAGTTCACATGAAACCGGTGTTTCAAACCACCAGAATGCACTGAAAAGTAGTATTTAACTGTAAAACAGTTGAAAGAAAAGTTTATATAGCTTCGCAAGTCCACCGAAGAATGTATAAAGTTGTTTCTACATGTGGTGAAGTCCCACAAGTAGAGCAGAAGGCCCATTATAGGAAACAGCTAGAAATCAGTAGTAATTCAGAGGAAATACTAATGAATATCATAGACTTGTGTGAAAACAAGTGTAAAAGACATCAAAATGTAAGTTTCTAGTCTATAAAGGATGTTATACACTACAGAAATCCTTGAAATAGAGTTACTTCACAAGAAAACAGTGTTTCAACCCACTAGAATTCACTGAAAAGTAGTGTTCAACTGTAAAACAGTTGAAAGACAAGTGTATATAACTTCTCAAGATCAGAAAAGAGTGTATAAAGTTGTTTCTACATGTGGTGAAGTCCCACAAGTAGAAAAGAAGGCCCATTATAGTAAACAGCTAGAAATCAGTAGTAATTCAGAGGAAATACTAATGAATATCATAGACTTGTGTGAGAACAAGTGTAAAAGACATCAAAATGTAAGTTTCTAGTCTAGAAAGGATGTTATACACTACAGAAATCCTTGAAATAGAGTTACTTCACAAGAAAACAGTGTTTCAACCCACTAGAATTCACTGAAAAGTAGTGTTCAACTGTAAAACAGTTGAAAGACAAGTGTATATAGCTTCGCAAGTCCACAGAAGACTGTATAAAGTTGTTTCTACATGTGGTGAAGTCCCACAAGTAGAGCAGAAGGCCCATTATAGGAAACAGCTAGAAATCAGTAGTAATTCAGAGTGAATACTAATGAATATCATAGACTTGTGTGAGAACAAGTGTAAAAGACATCAAAATGTAAGTTTCTAGTCTATAAAGGATGTTGTACACTACAGAAATCCTTGAAATAGAGTTACTTCACAAGAAAACACTGTTTCAACCTACTAGAATTCACTGAAAATTAGTGTACAACTGTAAAACAGTTGAAAGACAAGTGTGTATAGCTTCGCAAGTCCACAGAAGACTGTATAAAGTTGTTTCTACATGTGGTGAAGTCCCACAAGTAGAAAATAAGGCCCATTATAGGAAACAGCTAGAAATCAGTAGTAATTCAGAGAAAATACTCATGAATATCATAGAATTCTGTGAGAAGAAGTGTAAAAGACATCAAAATGTAAGTTTGTAGTCTAGAAAGGATGTTATACACTACAGAAATCCTTCAAATAGAGTTACTTCACAAGAAAACAGTGTTTCAACCCACTAGAATTCACTGAAAAGTAGTATTCAACTGTAAAACAGTTGAAAGACAAGTTTGTATAGCTTCGCAAGTCCAGAGAAGAGTGTATAAAGTTGTTTCTACATGTGGTGAAGTCCCACAAGTAGAAAAGAAGGCCCATTATAGGAAACAGCTAGGAATCAGTAGTCATTCAGAGCAAATACTAATGAATATCACAGAATAGAGAGAGAACAAGAGTAAAAGACATCAAAATGTAAGTCTCTAGTCTAGAAAGGATGTTGTACACTGCAGAAATCCTTGAAATAGAGTTAGTTCACATGAAACCGGTGTTTCAAACCACCAGAATGCACTGAAAAGTAGTATTTAACTGTAAAACAGTTGAAAGAAAAGTTTATATAGCTTCGCAAGTCCACCGAAGAATGTATAAAGTTGTTTCTACATGTGGTGAAGTCCCACAAGTAGAGCAGAAGGCCCATTATAGGAAACAGCTAGAAATCAGTAGTAATTCAGAGGAAATACTAATGAATATCATAGACTTGTGTGAAAACAAGTGTAAAAGACATCAAAATGTAAGTTTCTAGTCTATAAAGGATGTTATACACTACAGAAATCCTTGAAATAGAGTTACTTCACAAGAAAACAGTGTTTCAACCCACTAGAATTCACTGAAAAGTAGTGTTCAACTGTAAAACAGTTGAAAGACAAGTGTATATAACTTCTCAAGATCAGAAAAGAGTGTATAAAGTTGTTTCTACATGTGGTGAAGTCCCACAAGTAGAAAAGAAGGCCCATTATAGTAAACAGCTAGAAATCAGTAGTAATTCAGAGGAAATACTAATGAATATCATAGACTTGTGTGAGAACAAGTGTAAAAGACATCAAAATGTAAGTTTCTAGTCTAGAAAGGATGTTATACACTACAGAAATCCTTGAAATAGAGTTACTTCACAAGAAAACAGTGTTTCAACCCACTAGAATTCACGGAAAAGTAGTGTTCAACTGTAAAACAGTTGAAAGACAAGTGTATATAACTTCTCAAGATCAGAAAAGAGTGTATAAAGTTGTTTCTACATGTGAAGTCCCACAAGTAGAAAAGAAGGCCCATTATAGGAAACAGCTAGGAATCAGTAGTCATTCAGAGCAAATACTAATGAATATCACAGAATAGAGAGAGAACAAGAGTAAAAGACATCAAAATGTAAGTCTCTAGTCTAGAAAGGATGTTGTACACTGCAGAAATCCTTGAAATAGAGTTAGTTCACATGAAACCAGTGTTTCAAACCACTAGAATGCACTGAAAAGTAGTATTTAACTGTAAAACAGTTGAAAGACAAGTTTATATAGATTCGCAAGTCCACAGAAGACTGTATAAAGTTGTTTCTACATGTGGTGAAGTCCCACAAGTGGAGCAGAAGGCCCATTATAGGAAACAGCTAGAAATCAGTAGTAATTCAGAGGAAATACTAATGAATATCATAGAATTGTGTGAGAACAAGTGTAAAAGACATCAAAATGTAAGTTTCTAGTCTAGAAAGGATGTTATACACTACAGAAATCCTTGAAATAGAGTTACTTCACAAGAAAACAGTGTTTCAACCCACTAGAATTCACTGAAAAGTAGTATTCAACTGTAAAACAGTTGAAAGACAAGTGTATATAACTTCTCAAGATCAGAAAAGAGTGTATAAAGTTGTTTCTACATGTGGTGAAGTCCCACAAGTAGAAAAGAAGGCCCATTATAGGAAACAGCTAGGAATCAGTAGTCATTCAGAGCAAATACTAATGAATATCACAGAATAGAGAGAGAACAAGAGTAAAAGACATCAAAATGTAAGTCTCTAGTCTAGAAAGGATGTTGTACACTGCAGAAATCCTTGAAATAGAGTTAGTTCACATGAAACCAGTGTTTCAAACCACCAGAATGCACTGAAAAGTAGTATTTAGCTGTAAAACCGTTGAAAGACAAGTTTATATAGCTTCGCAAGTCCACAGAAGACTGTATAAAGTTGTTTCTACATGTGGTGAAGTCCCACAAGTAGAGCAGAAGGCCCATTATAGGAAACAGCTAGAAATCAGTAGTAATTCAGAGTGAATACTAATGAATATCATAGACTTGTGTGAGAACAAGTGTAAAAGACATCAAAATGTAAGTTTCTAGTCTATAAAGGATGTTGTACACTACAGAAATCCTTGAAATAGAGTTACTTCACAAGAAAACAGTGTTTCAACCCACTAGAATTCACTGAAAATTAGTGTACAACTGTAAAACAGTTGAAAGACAAGTGTATATAGCTTCGCAAGTCCACAGAAGACTGTATAAAGTTGTTTCTACATGTGGTGAAGTCCCACAAGTAGAAAATAAGGCCCATTATAGGAAACAGCTAGAAATCAGTAGTAATTCAGAGAAAATACTCATGAATATCATAGAATTGTGTGAGAAGAAGTGTAAAAGACATCAAAATGTAAGTTTGTAGTCTAGAAAGGATGTTATACCCTACAGAAATCCTTCAAATAGAGTTACTTCACAAGAAAACAGTGTTTCAACCCACTAGAATTCACTGAAAAGTAGTATTCAACTGTAAAACAGTTGAAAGACAAGTTTGTATAGCTTCGCAAGTCCAGAGAAGAGTGTATAAAGTTGTTTCTACATGTGGTGAAGTCCCACAAGTAGAAAAGAAGGCCCATTATAGGAAACAGCTAGGAATCAGTAGTCATTCAGAGCAAATACTAATGAATATCACAGAATAGAGAGAGAACAAGAGTAAAAGACATCAAAATGTAAGTCTCTATTCTAGAAAGGATGTTGTACACTGCAGAAATCCTTGAAATAGAGTTAGTTCACATGAAACCGGTGTTTCAAACCACCAGAATGCACTGAAAAGTAGTATTTAACTGTAAAACAGTTGAAAGAAAAGTTTATATAGCTTCGCAAGTCCACCGAAGAATGTATAAAGTTGTTTCTACATGTGGTGAAGTCCCACAAGTAGAGCAGAAGGCCCATTATAGGAAACAGCTAGAAATCAGTAGTAATTCAGAGGAAATACTAATGAATATCATAGACTTGTGTGAAAACAAGTGTAAAAGACATCAAAATGTAAGTTTCTAGTCTATAAAGGATGTTATACACTACAGAAATCCTTGAAATAGAGTTACTTCACAAGAAAACAGTGTTTCAACCCACTAGAATTCACTGAAAAGTAGTGTTCAACTGTAAAACAGTTGAAAGACAAGTGTATATAACTTCTCAAGATCAGAAAAGAGTGTATAAAGTTGTTTCTACATGTGGTGAAGTCCCACAAGTAGAAAAGAAGGCCCATTATAGTAAACAGCTAGAAATCAGTAGTAATTCAGAGGAAATACTAATGAATATCATAGACTTGTGTGAGAACAAGTGTAAAAGACATCAAAATGTAAGTTTCTAGTCTAGAAAGGATGTTATACACTACAGAAATCCTTGAAATAGAGTTACTTCACAAGAAAACAGTGTTTCAACCCACTAGAATTCACGGAAAAGTAGTGTTCAACTGTAAAACAGTTGAAAGACAAGTGTATATAGCTTCGCAAGTCCACAGAAGACTGTATAAAGTTGTTTCTACATGTGGTGAAGTCCCACAAGTAGAGCAGAAGGCCCATTATAGGAAACAGCTAGAAATCAGTAGTAATTCAGAGTGAATACTAATGAATATCATAGACTTGTGTGAGAACAAGTGTAAAAGACATCAAAATGTAAGTTTCTAGTCTATAAAGGATGTTGTACACTACAGAAATCCTTGAAATAGAGTTACTTCACAAGAAAACACTGTTTCAACCTACTAGAATTCACTGAAAATTAGTGTACAACTGTAAAACAGTTGAAAGACAAGTGTGTATAGCTTCGCAAGTCCACAGAAGACTGTATAAAGTTGTTTCTACATGTGGTGAAGTCCCACAAGTAGAAAATAAGGCCCATTATAGGAAACAGCTAGAAATCAGTAGTAATTCAGAGAAAATACTCATGAATATCATAGAATTGTGTGAGAAGAAGTGTAAAAGACATCAAAATGTAAGTTTGTAGTCTAGAAAGGATGTTATACACTACAGAAATCCTTCAAATAGAGTTACTTCACAAGAAAACAGTGTTTCAACCCACTAGAATTCACTGAAAAGTAGTATTCAACTGTAAAACAGTTGAAAGACAAGTTTGTATAGCTTCGCAAGTCCAGAGAAGAGTGTATAAAGTTGTTTCTACATGTGGTGAAGTCCCACAAGTAGAAAAGAAGGCCCATAATAGGAAACAGCTAGGAATCAGTAGTCATTCAGAGCAAATACTAATGAATATCACAGAATAGAGAGAGAACAAGAGTAAAAGACATCAAAATGTAAGTCTCTAGTCTAGAAAGGATGTTGTACACTGCAGAAATCCTTGAAATAGAGTTAGTTCACATGAAACCGGTGTTTCAAACCACCAGAATGCACTGAAAAGTAGTATTTAACTGTAAAACAGTTGAAAGAAAAGTTTATATAGCTTCGCAAGTCCACCGAAGAATGTATAAAGTTGTTTCTACATGTGGTGAAGTCCCACAAGTAGAGCAGAAGGCCCATTATAGGAAACAGCTAGAAATCAGTAGTAATTCAGAGGAAATACTAATGAATATCATAGACTTGTGTGAAAACAAGTGTAAAAGACATCAAAATGTAAGTTTCTAGTCTATAAAGGATGTTATACACTACAGAAATCCTTGAAATAGAGTTACTTCACAAGAAAACAGTGTTTCAACCCACTAGAATTCACTGAAAAGTAGTGTTCAACTGTAAAACAGTTGAAAGACAAGTGTATATAACTTCTCAAGATCAGAAAAGAGTGTATAAAGTTGTTTCTACATGTGGTGAAGTCCCACAAGTAGAAAAGAAGGCCCATTATAGTAAACAGCTAGAAATCAGTAGTAATTCAGAGGAAATACTAATGAATATCATAGACTTGTGTGAGAACAAGTGTAAAAGACATCAAAATGTAAGTTTCTAGTCTAGAAAGGATGTTATACACTACAGAAATCCTTGAAATAGAGTTACTTCACAAGAAAACAGTGTTTCAACCCACTAGAATTCACTGAAAAGTAGTGTTCAACTGTAAAACAGTTGAAAGACAAGTGTATATAACTTCTCAAGATCAGAAAAGAGTGTATAAAGTTGTTTCTACATGTGAAGTCCCACAAGTAGAAAAGAAGGCCCATTATAGGAAACAGCTAGGAATCAGTAGTCATTCAGAGCAAATACTAATGAATATCACAGAATAGAGAGAGAACAAGAGTAAAAGACATCAAAATGTAAGTCTCTAGTCTAGAAAGGATGTTGTACACTGCAGAAATCCTTGAAATAGAGTTAGTTCACATGAAACCAGTGTTTCAAACCACCAGAATGCACTGAAAAGTAGTATTTAACTGTAAAACAGTTGAAAGACAAGTTTATATAGATTCGCAAGTCCACAGAAGACTGTATAAAGTTGTTTCTACATGTGGTGAAGTCCCACAAGTAGAGCAGAAGGCCCATTATAGGAAACAGCTAGAAATCAGTAGTAATTCAGAGAAAATACTCATGAATATCATAGAATTGTGTGAGAAGAAGTGTAAAAGACATCAAAATGTAAGTTTCTAGTCTAGAAAGGATGTTATACACTACAGAAATCCTTGAAATAGAGTTACTTCACAAGAAAACAGTGTTTCAACCCACTAGAATTCACTGAAAAGTAGTGTTCAACTGTAAAACAGTTGAAAGACAAGTGTATATAACTTCTCAAGATCAGAAAAGAGTGTATAAAGTTGTTTCTACATGTGGTGAAGTCCCACAAGTAGAAAAGAAGGCCCATTATAGTAAACAGCTAGAAATCAGTAGTAATTCAGAGAAATACTAATGAATATCATAGACTTGTGTGAGAACAAGTGTAAAAGACATCAAAATGTAAGTTTCTAGTCTAGAAGGATGTTATACACTACAGAAATCCTTAAAATAGAGTTACTTCACAAGAAAACAGTGTTTCAACCCACTAGAATTCACTGAAAACTAGTGTTCAACTGTAAAACAGTTGAAAGACAAGTGTATATAGCTTCGCAAGTCCACAGAAGACTGTATAAAGTTGTTTCTACATGTGGTGAAGTCCCACAAGTGGAGCAGAAGGCCCATTATAGGAAACAGCTAGAAATCAGTAGTAATTCAGAGAAAATACTCATGAATATCATAGAATTGTGTGAGAAGAAGTGTAAAAGACATCAAAATGTAAGTTTGTAGTCTAGAAAGGATGTTATACACTACAGAAATCCTTGAAATAGAGTTACTTCACAAGAGAACAGTGTTTCAACCCAATAGAATTCACTGAAAAGTAGTATTCAACTGTAAAACAGTTGAAAGACAAGTGTATATAGCTTCTCAAGATCAGAAAAGAGTGTATAAAGTTGTTTCTACATGTGAAGTCCCACAAGTAGAAAAGAAGGCCCATTATAGGAAACAGCTAGGAATCAGTAGTCATTCAGAGCAAATACTAATGAATATCACAGAATAGAGAGAGAACAAGAGTAAAAGACATCAAAATGTAAGTCTCTAGTCTAGAAAGGATGTTGTACACTGCAGAAATCCTTGAAATAGAGTTAGTTCACATGAAACCAGTGTTTCAAACCACCAGAATGCACTGAAAAGTAGTATTTAACTGTAAAACAGTTGAAAGACAAGTTTATATAGATTCGCAAGTCCACAGAAGACTGTATAAAGTTGTTTCTACATGTGGTGAAGTCCCACAAGTGGAGCAGAAGGCCCATTATAGGAAACAGCTAGAAATCAGTAGTAATTCAGAGGAAATACTAATGAATATCATAGAATTGTGTGAGAACAAGTGTAAAAGACATCAAAATGTAAGTTTCTAGTCTAGAAAGGATGTTATACACTACAGAAATCCTTCAAATAGAGTTACTTCACAAGAAAACAGTGTTTCAACCCACTAGAATTCACTGAAAAGTGGTATTCAACTGTAAAACAGTTGAAAGACAAGTTTATATAGCTTCGCAAGTCCAGAGAAGAGTGTATAAAGTTGTTTCTACATGTGGTGAAGTCCCACAAGTATAAAAGAAGGCGCATTATAGGAAACAGCTAGGAATCAGTAGTCATTCAGAGCAAATACTAATGAATATCACAGAATAGAGAGAGAACAAGAGTAAAAGACATCAAAATGTAAGTCTCTAGTCTAGAAAGGATGTTGTACACTGCAGAAATCCTTGAAATAGAGTTAGTTCACATGAAACCAGTGTTTCAAACCACCAGAATGCACTGAAAAGTAGTATTTAGCTGTAAAACCGTTGAAAGACAAGTTTATATAGCTTCGCAAGTCCACAGAAGACTGTATAAAGTTGTTTCTACATGTGGTGAAGTCCCACAAGTAGAGCAGAAGGCCCATTATAGGAAACAGCTAGAAATCAGTAGTAATTCAGAGTGAATACTAATGAATATCATAGACTTGTGTGAGAACAAGTGTAAAAGACATCAAAATGTAAGTTTCTAGTCTATAAAGGATGTTGTACACTACAGAAATCCTTGAAATAGAGTTACTTCACAAGAAAACAGTGTTTCAACCCACTAGAATTCACTGAAAATTAGTGTTCAACTGTAAAACAGTTGAAAGACAAGTGTATATAGCTTCGCAAGTCCACAGAAGACTGTATAAAGTTGTTTCTACATGTGGTGAAGTCCCACAAGTGGAGCAGAAGGCCCATTATAGGAAACAGCTAGAAATCAGTAGTAATTCAGAGAAAATACTCATGAATATCATAGAATTGTGTGAGAAGAAGTGTAAAAGACATCAAAATGTAAGTTTGTAGTCTAGAAAGGATGTTATACACTACAGAAATCCTTCAAATAGAGTTACTTCACAAGAAAACAGTGTTTCAACCCACTAGAATTCACTGAAAAGTAGTATTCAACTGTAAAACAGTTGAAAGACAAGTTTATATAGATTCGCAAGTCCACAGAAGACTGTATAAAGTTGTTTCTACATGTGGTGAAGTCCCACAAGTAGAGCAGAAGGCCCATTATAGGAAACAGCTAGAAATCAGTAGTAATTCAGAGAAAATACTCATGAATATCATAGAATTGTGTGAGAAGAAGTGTAAAAGACATCAAAATGTAAGTTTCTAGTCTAGAAAGGATGTTATACACTACAGAAATCCTTGAAATAGAGTTACTTCACAAGAAAACAGTGTTTCAACCCACTAGAATTCACTGAAAAGTAGTGTTCAACTGTAAAACAGTTGAAAGACAAGTGTATATAACTTCTCAAGATCAGAAAAGAGTGTATAAAGTTGTTTCTACATGTGGTGAAGTCCCACAAGTAGAAAAGAAGGCCCATTATAGTAAACAGCTAGAAATCAGTAGTAATTCAGAGGAAATACTAATGAATATCATAGACTTGTGTGAGAACAAGTGTAAAAGACATCAAAATGTAAGTTTCTAGTCTAGAAAGGATGTTATACACTACAGAAATCCTTGAAATAGAGTTACTTCACAAGAAAACAGTGTTTCAACCCACTAGAATTCACTGAAAAGTAG
The DNA here is from genome assembly GCF_951640355.1 of Cnephaeus nilssonii. Lineage (NCBI taxonomy): Eukaryota > Metazoa > Chordata > Mammalia > Chiroptera > Vespertilionidae > Cnephaeus > Cnephaeus nilssonii. The sequence goes on along the minus strand of NW_027645500.1, from coordinate 66,208 downwards.
TGTTCAACTGTAAAACAGTTGAAAGACAAGTGTATATAGCTTCGCAAGTCCACAGAAGACTGTATAAAGTTGTTTCTACATGTGGTGAAGTCCCACAAGTAGAGCAGAAGGTCCATTTTAGGAAACAGCTAGAAATCAGTAGTAATTCAGAGAAATACTAATGAATATCATAGACTTGTGTGAGAACAAGTGTAAAAGACATCAAAATGTAAGTTTCTAGTCTAGAAAGGATGTTATACACTACAGAAATCCTTAAAATAGAGTTACTTCACAAGAAAACAGTGTTTCAACCCACTAGAATTCACTGAAAACTAGTGTTCAACTGTAAAACAGTTGAAAGACAAGTGTATATAGCTTCGCAAGTCCACAGAAGACTGTATAAAGTTGTTTCTACATGTGGTGAAGTCCCACAAGTGGAGCAGAAGGCCCATTATAGGAAACAGCTAGAAATCAGTAGTAATTCAGAGAAAATACTCATGAATATCATAGAATTGTGTGAGAAGAAGTGTAAAAGACATCAAAATGTAAGTTTGTAGTCTAGAAAGGATGTTATACACTACAGAAATCCTTGAAATAGAGTTACTTCACAAGAGAACAGTGTTTCAACCCAATGGAATTCACTGAAAAGTAGTATTCAACTGTAAAACAGTTGAAAGACAAGTGCATATAGCTTCTCAAGATCAGAAAAGAGTGTATAAAGTTGTTTCTACATGTGAAGTCCCACAAGTAGAAAAGAAGGCCCATTATAGGAAACAGCTAGGAATCAGTAGTCATTCAGAGCAAATACTAATGAATATCACAGAATAGAGAGAGAACAAGAGTAAAAGACATCAAAATGTAAGTCTCTAGTCTAGAAAGGATGTTGTACACTGCAGAAATCCTTGAAATAGAGTTAGTTCACATGAAACCAGTGTTTCAAACCACCAGAATGCACTGAAAAGTAGTATTTAACTGTAAAACAGTTGAAAGACAAGTTTATATAGATTCGCAAGTCCAAAGAAGACTGTATAAAGTTGTTTCTACATGTGGTGAAGTCCCACAAGTAGAGCAGAAGGCCCATTATAGGAAACAGCTAGAAATCAGTAGTAATTCAGAGGAAATACTAATGAATATCATAGAATTGTGTGAGAACAAGTGTAAAAGACATCAAAATGTAAGTTTCTAGTCTAGAAAGGATGTTATACACTACAGAAATCCTTGAAATAGAGTTACTTCACAAGAAAACAGTGTTTCAACCCACTAGAATTCACTGAAAAGTAGTGTTCAACTGTAAAACAGTTGAAAGACAAGTGTATATAGCTTCGCAAGTACACAGAAGACTGTATAAAGTTGTTTCTACATGTGGTGAAGTCCCACAAGTAGAAAATAAGGCCCATTATAGTAAACAGCTAGAAATCAGTAGTAATTCAGAGGAAATACTAATGAATATCATAGACTTGTGTGAGAACAAGTGTAAAAGACATCAAAATGTAAGTTTCTAGTCTAGAAAGGATGTTATACACTACAGAAATCCTTGAAATAGAGTTACTTCACAAGAAAACAGTGTTTCAACCCACTAGAATTCACTGAAAAGTAGTGTTCAACTGTAAAACAGTTGAAAGACAAGTGTATATAGCTTCGCAAGTCCACAGAAGACTGTATAAAGTTGTTTCTACATGTGGTGAAGTCCCACAAGTGGAGCAGAAGGCCCATTATAGGAAACAGCTAGAAATCAGTAGTAATTCAGAGGAAATACTAATGAATATCATAGAATTGTGTGAGAACAAGTGTAAAACACATCAAAATGTAAGTCTCTAGTCTAGAAAGGATGTTGTACACTGCAGAAATCCTTGAAATAGAGTTAGTTCACATGAAACCAGTGTTTCAAACCACCAGAATGCACTGAAAAGTAGTATTTAACTGTAAAACAGTTGAAAGACAAGTTTATATAGATTCGCAAGTCCAAAGAAGACTGTATAAAGTTGTTTCTACATGTGGTGAAGTCCCACAAGTAGAGCAGAAGGCCCATTATAGGAAACAGCTAGAAATCAGTAGTAATTCAGAGGAAATACTAATGAATATCATAGAATTGTGTGAGAACAAGTGCAAAAGACATCAAAATGTAAGTTTCTAGTCTAGAAAGGATGTTATACACTACAGAAATCCTTGAAATAGAGTTACTTCACAAGAAAACAGTGTTTCAACCCACTAGAATTCACTGAAAAGTAGTGTTCAACTGTAAAACAGTTGAAAGACAAGTGTATATAGCTTCGCAAGTACACAGAAGACTGTATAAAGTTGTTTCTACATGTGGTGAAGTCCCACAAGTAGAAAATAAGGCCCATTATAGGAAACAGCTAGAAATCAGTAGTAATTCAGAGGAAATACTAATGAATATCATAGAATTGTGTGAGAACAAGTGTAAAAGACATCAAAATGTAAGTTTCTAGTCTAGAAAGGATGTTATACACTACAGAAATCCTTGAAATAGAGTTACTTCACAAGAAAACAGTGTTTCAACCCACTAGAATTCACTGAAAAGTAGTGTTCAACTGTAAAACAGTTGAAAGACAAGTGTATATAGCTTCGCAAGTCCACAGAAGACTGTATAAAGTTGTTTCTACATGTGGTGAAGTCCCACAAGTGGAGCAGAAGGCCCATTATAGGAAACAGCTAGAAATCAGTAGTAATTCAGAGGAAATACTAATAAATATCATAGAATTGTGTGAGAACAAGTGTAAAAGACATCAAAATGTAAGTTTCTAGTCTAGAAAGGATGTTATACACTACAGAAATCCTTCAAATAGAGTTACTTCACAAGAAAACAGTGTTTCAACCCACTAGAATTCACTGAAAAGTAGTATTCAACTGTAAAACAGTTGAAAGACAAGTTTATATAGCTTAGCAAGTCCAGAGAAGAGTGTATAAAGTTGTTTCTACATGTGGTGAATTCCCACAAGTAGAAAAGAAGGCCCATTATAGGAAACAGCTAGGAATCAGTAGTCATTCAGAGCAAATACTAATGAATATCACAGAATAGAGAGAGAACAAGAGTAAAAGACATCAAAATGTAAGTCTCTAGTCTAGAAAGGATGTTGTACACTGCAGAAATCCTTGAAATAGAGTTAGTTCACATGAAACCAGTGTTTCAAACCACCAGAATGCACTGAAAAGTAGTATTTAACTGTAAAACAGTTGAAAGACAAGTTTATATAGATTCGCAAGTCCACAGAAGACTGTATAAAGTTGTTTCTACATGTGGTGAAGTCCCACAAGTAGAGCAGAAGGCCCATTATAGGAAACAGCTAGAAATCAGTAGTAATTCAGAGAAAATACTCATGAATATCATAGAATTGTGTGAGAAGAAGTGTAAAAGACATCAAAATGTAAGTTTGTAGTCTAGAAAGGATGTTATACACTACAGAAATCCTTGAAATAGAGTTACTTCACAAGAGAACAGTGTTTCAACCCACTAGAATTCACTGAAAAGTAGTGTTCAACTGTAAAACAGTTGAAAGACAAGTGTATATAACTTCTCAAGATCAGAAAAGAGTGTATAAAGTTGTTTCTACATGTGGTGAAGTCCCACAAGTAGAAAAGAAGGCCCATTATAGTAAACAGCTAGAAATCAGTAGTAATTCAGAGGAAATACTAATGAATATCATAGACTTGTGTGAGAACAAGTGTAAAAGACATCAAAATGTAAGTTTCTAGTCTAGAAAGGATGTTATACACTACAGAAATCCTTGAAATAGAGTTACTTCACAAGAAAACAGTGTTTCAACCCACTAGAATTCACTGAAAAGTAGTGTTCAACTGTAAAACAGTTGAAAGACAAGTGTATATAGCTTCGCAAGTCCACAGAAGACTGTATAAAGTTGTTTCTACATGTGGTGAAGTCCCACAAGTAGAGCAGAAGGTCCATTTTAGGAAACAGCTAGAAATCAGTAGTAATTCAGAGAAATACTAATGAATATCATAGACTTGTGTGAGAACAAGTGTAAAAGACATCAAAATGTAAGTTTCTAGTCTAGAAGGATGTTATACACTACAGAAATCCTTAAAATAGAGTTACTTCACAAGAAAACAGTGTTTCAACCCACTAGAATTCACTGAAAACTAGTGTTCAACTGTAAAACAGTTGAAAGACAAGTGTATATAGCTTCTCAAGTCCACAGAAGACTGTATAAAGTTGTTTCTACATGTGGTGAAGTCCCACAAGTGGAGCAGAAGGCCCATTATAGGAAACAGCTAGAAATCAGTAGTAATTCAGAGAAAATACTCATGAATATCATAGAATTGTGTGAGAAGAAGTGTAAAAGACATCAAAATGTAAGTTTGTAGTCTAGAAAGGATGTTATACACTACAGAAATCCTTGAAATAGAGTTACTTCACAAGAGAACAGTGTTTCAACCCACTAGAATTCACTGAAAAGTAGTATTCAACTGTAAAACAGTTGAAAGACAAGTGTATATAGCTTCTCAAGATCAGAAAAGAGTGTATAAAGTTGTTTCTACATGTGGTGAAGTCCCACAAGTAGAAAAGAAGGCCCATTATAGGAAACAGCTAGGAATCAGTAGTCATTCAGAGCAAATACTAATGAATATCACAGAATAGAGAGAGAACAAGAGTAAAAGACATCAAAATGTAAGTCTCTAGTCTAGAAAGGATGTTGTACACTGCAGAAATCCTTGAAATAGAGTTAGTTCACATGAAACCAGTGTTTCAAACCACCAGAATGCACTGAAAAGTAGTATTTAACTGTAAAACAGTTGAAAGACAAGTTTATATAGATTCGCAAGTCCACAGAAGACTGTATAAAGTTGTTTCTACATGTGGTGAAGTCCCACAAGTGGAGCAGAAGGCCCATTATAGGAAACAGCTAGAAATCAGTAGTAATTCAGAGGAAATACTAATGAATATCATAGAATTGTGTGAGAACAAGTGTAAAAGACATCAAAATGTAAGTTTCTAGTCTAGAAAGGATGTTATACACTACAGAAATCCTTCAAATAGAGTTACTTCACAAGAAAACAGTGTTTCAACCCACTAGAATTCACTGAAAAGTGGTATTCAACTGTAAAACAGTTGAAAGACAAGTTTATATAGCTTCGCAAGTCCAGAGAAGAGTGTATAAAGTTGTTTCTACATGTGGTGAAGTCCCACAAGTATAAAAGAAGGCCCATTATAGGAAACAGCTAGGAATCAGTAGTCATTCAGAGCAAATACTAATGAATATCACAGAATAGAGAGAGATCAAGAGTAAAAGACATCAAAATGTAAGTCTCTAGTCTAGAAAGGATGTTGTACACTGCAGAAATCCTTGAAATAGAGTTAGTTCACATGAAACCAGTGTTTCAAACCACCAGAATGCACTGAAAAGTAGTATTTAGCTGTAAAACCGTTGAAAGACAAGTTTATATAGCTTCGCAAGTCCACAGAAGACTGTATAAAGTTGTTTCTACATGTGGTGAAGTCCCACAAGTAGAGCAGAAGGCCCATTATAGGAAACAGCTAGAAATCAGTAGTAATTCAGAGGAAATACTAATGAATATCATAGAATTGTGTGAGAACAAGTGTAAAAGACATCAAAATGTAAGTTTCTAGTCTAGAAAGGATGTTATACACTACAGAAATCCTTGAAATAGAGTTACTTCACAAGAAAACAGTGTTTCAACCCACTAGAATTCACTGAAAAGTAGTGTTCAACTGTAAAACAGTTGAAAGACAATTGTATATAGCTTCGCAAGTACACAGAAGACTGTATAAAGTTGTTTCTACATGTGGTGAAGTCCCACAAGTAGAAAATAAGGCCCATTATAGGAAACAGCTAGAAATCAGTTGTAATTCAGAGGAAATACTAATGAATATCATAGAATTGTGTGAGAACAAGTGTAAAAGACATCAAAATGTAAGTTTCTAGTCTAGAAAGGATGTTATACACTACAGAAATCCTTGAAATAGAGTTACTTCACAAGAAAACAGTGTTTCAACCCACTAGAATTCACTGAAAAGTAGTGTTCAACTGTAAAACAGTTGAAAGACAAGTGTATATAGCTTCGCAAGTCCACAGAAGACTGTATAAAGTTGTTTCTACATGTGGTGAAGTCCCACAAGTGGAGCAGAAGGCCCATTATAGGAAACAGCTAGAAATCAGTAGTAATTCAGAGGAAATACTAATGAATATCATAGAATTGTGTGAGAACAAGTGTAAAAGACATCAAAATGTAAGTTTCTAGTCTAGAAAGGATGTTATACACTACAGAAATCCTTGAAATAGAGTTACTTCACAAGAAAACAGTGTTTCAACCCACTAGAATTCACTGAAAAGTAGTGTTCAACTGTAAAACAGTTGAAAGACAATTGTATATAGCTTCGCAAGTACACAGAAGACTGTATAAAGTTGTTTCTACATGTGGAGAAGTCCCACAAGTAGAAAATAAGGCCCATTATAGGAAACAGCTAGAAATCAGTAGTAATTCAGAGGAAATACTAATGAATATCATAGAATTGTGTGAGAACAAGTGTAAAAGACATCAAAATGTAAGTTTCTAGTCTAGAAAGGATGTTATACACTACAGAAATCCTTCAAATAGAGTTACTTCACAAGAAAACAGTGTTTCAACCCACTAGAATTCACTGAAAAGTAGTATTCAACTGTAAAACAGTTGAAAGACAAGTTTATATAGCTTCGCAAGTCCAGAGAAGAGTGTATAAAGTTGTTTCTACATGTGGTGAAGTCCCACAAGTAGAAAAGAAGGCCCATTATAGGAAACAGCTAGGAATCAGTAGTCATTCAGAGCAAATACTAATGAATATCACAGAATAGAGAGAGAACAAGAGTAAAAGACATCAAAATGTAAGTCTCTAGTCTAGAAAGGATGTTGTACACTGCAGAAATCCTTGAAATAGAGTTAGTTCACATGAAACCAGTGTTTCAAACCACCAGAATGCACTGAAAAGTAGTATTTAACTGTAAAACAGTTGAAAGACAAGTTTATATAGATTCGCAAGTCCACAGAAGACTGTATAAAGTTGTTTCTACATGTGGTGAAGTCCCACAAGTAGAGCAGAAGGCCCATTATAAGAAACAGCTAGAAATCAGTAGTAATTCAGAGGAAATACTAATGAATATCATAGAATTGTGTGAGAACAAGTGTAAAAGACATCAAAATGTAAGTTTCTAGTCTAGAAAGGATGTTATACACTACAGAAATCCTTGAAATAGAGTTACTTCACAAGAAAACAGTGTTTCAACCCACTAGAATTCACTGAAAAGTAGTGTTCAACTGTAAAACAGTTGAAAGACAATTGTATATAGCTTCGCAAGTACACAGAAGACTGTATAAAGTTGTTTCTACATGTGGTGAAGTCCCACAAGTAGAAAATAAGGCCCATTATAGGAAACAGCTAGAAATCAGTAGTAATTCAGAGGAAATACTAATGAATATCATAGAATTGTGTGAGAACAAGTGTAAAAGACATCAAAATGTAAATTTCTAGTCTAGAAAGGATGTTATACACTACAGAAATCCTTCAAATAGAGTTACTTCACAAGAAAACAGTGTTTCAACCCAATAGAATTCACTGAAAAGTAGTATTCAACTGTAAAACAGTTGAAAGACAAGTGTATATAGCTTCTCAAGATCAGAAAAGAGTGTATAAAGTTGTTTCTACATGTGGTGAAGTGCCACAAGTAGAAAAGAAGGCCCATTATAGGAAACAGCTAGGAATCAGTAGTCATTCAGAGCAAATACTAATGAATATCACAGAATAGAGAGAGAACAAGAGTAAAAGACATCAAAATGTAAGTCTCTAGTCTAGAAAGGATGTTGTACACTGCAGAAATCCTTGAAATAGAGTTAGTTCACATGAAACCAGTGTTTCAAACCACCAGAATGCACTGAAAAGTAGTATTTAACTGTAAAACAGTTGAAAGACAAGTTTATATAGATTCGCAAGTCCAAAGAAGACTGTATAAAGTTGTTTCTACATGTGGTGAAGTCCCATAAGTAGAGCAGAAGGCCCATTATAGGAAACAGCTAGAAATCAGTAGTAATTCAGAGGAAATACTAATGAATATCATAGAATTGTGTGAGAACAAGTGTAAAAGACATCAAAATGTAAGTTTCTAGTCTAGAAAGGATGTTATACACTACAGAAATCCTTGAAATAGAGTTACTTCACAAGAGAACAGTGTTTCAACCCAATAGAATTCACAGAAAAGTAGTATTCAACTGTAAAACAGTTGAAAGACAAGTGTATATAGCTTCTCAAGATCAGAAAAGAGTGTATAAAGTTGTTTCTACATGTGAAGTCCCACAAGTAGAAAAGAAGGCCCATTATAGGAAACAGCTAGGAATCAGTAGTCATTCAGAGCAAATACTAATGAATATCACAGAATAGAGAGAGAACAAGAGTAAAAGACATCAAAATGTAAGTCTCTAGTCTAGAAAGGATGTTGTACACTGCAGAAATCCTTGAAATAGAGTTAGTTCACATGAAACCAGTGTTTCAAACCACCAGAATGCACTGAAAAGTAGTATTTAACTGTAAAACAGTTGAAAGACAAGTTTATATAGATTCGCAAGTCCACAGAAGACTGTATAAAGTTGTTTCTACATGTGGTGAAGTCCCACAAGTGGAGCAGAAGGCCCATTATAGGAAACAGCTAGAAATCAGTAGTAATTCAGAGGAAATACTAATGAATATCATAGAATTGTGTGAGAACAAGTGTAAAAGACATCAAAATGTAAGTTTCTAGTCTAGAAAGGATGTTATACACTACAGAAATCCTTCAAATAGAGTTACTTCACAAGAAAACAGTGTTTCAACCCACTAGAATTCACTGAAAAGTGGTATTCAACTGTAAAACAGTTGAAAGACAAGTTTATATAGCTTCGCAAGTCCAGAGAAGAGTGTATAAAGTTGTTTCTACATGTGGTGAAGTCCCACAAGTATAAAAGAAGGCCCATTATAGGAAACAGCTAGGAATCAGTAGTCATTCAGAGCAAATACTAATGAATATCACAGAATAGAGAGAGAACAAGAGTAAAAGACATCAAAATGTAAGTCTCTAGTCTAGAAAGGATGTTGTACACTACAGAAATCCTTGAAATAGAGTTACTTCACAAGAAAACAGTGTTTCAACCCACTAGAATTCACTGAAAATTAGTGTTCAACTGTAAAACAGTAGAAAGACAAGTGTATATAGCTTCGCAAGTCCACAGAAGACTGTATAAAGTTGTTTCTACATGTGGTGAAGTCCCACAAGTGGAGCAGAAGGCCCATTATAGGAAACAGCTAGAAATCAGTAGTAATTCAGAGAAAATACTCATGAATATCATAGAATTGTGTGAGAAGAAGTGTAAAAGACATCAAAATGTAAGTTTGTAGTCTAGAAAGGATGTTATACACTACAGAAATCCTTCAAATAGAGTTACTTCACAAGAAAACAGTGTTTCAACCCACTAGAATTCACTGAAAAGTAGTGTTCAACTGTAAAACAGTTGAAAGACAATTGTATATAGCTTCGCAAGTACACAGAAGACTGTATAAAGTTGTTTCTACATGTGGTGAAGTCCCACAAGTAGAAAATAAGGCCCATTATAGGAAACAGCTAGAAATCAGTAGTAATTCAGAGGAAATACTAATGAATATCATAGAATTGTGTGAGAACAAGTGTAAAAGACATCAAAATGTAAGTTTCTAGTCTAGAAAGGATGTTATACACTACAGAAATCCTTCAAATAGAGTTACTTCACAAGAAAACAGTGTTTCAACCCACTAGAATTCACTGAAAAGTAGTGTTCAACTGTAAAACAGTTGAAAGACAATTGTATATAGCTTCGCAAGTACACAGAAGACTGTATAAAGTTGTTTCTACATGTGGTGAAGTCCCACAAGTAGAAAATAAGGCCCATTATAGGAAACAGCTAGAAATCAGTAGTAATTCAGAGGAAATACTAATGAATATCATAGAATTGTGTGAGAACAAGTGTAAAAGACATCAAAATGTAAGTTTCTAGTCTAGAAAGGATGTTATACACTACAGAAATCCTTCAAATAGAGTTACTTCACAAGAAAACAGTGTTTCAACCCACTAGAATTCACTGAAAAGTAGTATTCAACTGTAAAACAGTTGAAAGACAAGTTTATATAGCTTCGCAAGTCCAGAGAAGAGTGTATAAAGTTGTTTCTACATGTGGTGAAGTCCCACAAGTAGAAAAGAAGGCCCATTATAGGAAACAGCTAGGAATCAGTAGTCATTCAGAGCAAATACTAATGAATATCACAGAATAGAGAGAGAACAAGAGTAAAAGACATCAAAATGTAAGTCTCTAGTCTAGAAAGGATGTTGTACACTGCAGAAATCCTTGAAATAGAGTTAGTTCACATGAAACCAGTGTTTCAAACCACCAGAATGCACTGAAAAGTAGTATTTAACTGTAAAACAGTTGAAAGACAAGTTTATATAGATTCGCAAGTCCACAGAAGACTGTATAAAGTTGTTTCTACATGTGGTGAAGTCCCACAAGTAGAGCAGAAGGCCCATTATAAGAAACAGCTAGAAATCAGTAGTAATTCAGAGGAAATACTAATGAATATCATAGAATTGTGTGAGAACAAGTGTAAAAGACATCAAAATGTAAGTTTCTAGTCTAGAAAGGATGTTATACACTACAGAAATCCTTGAAATAGAGTTACTTCACAAGAAAACAGTGTTTCAACCCACTAGAATTCACTGAAAAGTAGTGTTCAACTGTAAAACAGTTGAAAGACAATTGTATATAGCTTCGCAAGTACACAGAAGACTGTATAAAGTTGTTTCTACATGTGGTGAAGTCCCACAAGTAGAAAATAAGGCCCATTATAGGAAACAGCTAGAAATCAGTAGTAATTCAGAGGAAATACTAATGAATATCATAGAATTGTGTGAGAACAAGTGTAAAAGACATCAAAATGTAAATTTCTAGTCTAGAAAGGATGTTATACACTACAGAAATCCTTCAAATAGAGTTACTTCACAAGAAAACAGTGTTTCAACCCAATAGAATTCACTGAAAAGTAGTATTCAACTGTAAAACAGTTGAAAGACAAGTGTATATAGCTTCTCAAGATCAGAAAAGAGTGTATAAAGTTGTTTCTACATGTGGTGAAGTGCCACAAGTAGAAAAGAAGGCCCATTATAGGAAACAGCTAGGAATCAGTAGTCATTCAGAGCAAATACTAATGAATATCACAGAATAGAGAGAGAACAAGAGTAAAAGACATCAAAATGTAAGTCTCTAGTCTAGAAAGGATGTTGTACACTGCAGAAATCCTTGAAATAGAGTTAGTTCACATGAAACCAGTGTTTCAAACCACCAGAATGCACTGAAAAGTAGTATTTAACTGTAAAACAGTTGAAAGACAAGTTTATATAGATTCGCAAGTCCAAAGAAGACTGTATAAAGTTGTTTCTACATGTGGTGAAGTCCCATAAGTAGAGCAGAAGGCCCATTATAGGAAACAGCTAGAAATCAGTAGTAATTCAGAGGAAATACTAATGAATATCATAGAATTGTGTGAGAACAAGTGTAAAAGACATCAAAATGTAAGTTTCTAGTCTAGAAAGGATGTTATACACTACAGAAATCCTTGAAATAGAGTTACTTCACAAGAGAACAGTGTTTCAACCCAATAGAATTCACAGAAAAGTAGTATTCAACTGTAAAACAGTTGAAAGACAAGTGTATATAGCTTCTCAAGATCAGAAAAGAGTGTATAAAGTTGTTTCTACATGTGAAGTCCCACAAGTAGAAAAGAAGGCCCATTATAGGAAACAGCTAGGAATCAGTAGTCATTCAGAGCAAATACTAATGAATATCACAGAATAGAGAGAGAACAAGAGTAAAAGACATCAAAATGTAAGTCTCTAGTCTAGAAAGGATGTTGTACACTGCAGAAATCCTTGAAATAGAGTTAGTTCACATGAAACCAGTGTTTCAAACCACCAGAATGCACTGAAAAGTAGTATTTAACTGTAAAACAGTTGAAAGACAAGTTTATATAGATTCGCAAGTCCACAGAAGACTGTATAAAGTTGTTTCTACATGTGGTGAAGTCCCACAAGTGGAGCAGAAGGCCCATTATAGGAAACAGCTAGAAATCAGTAGTAATTCAGAGGAAATACTAATGAATATCATAGAATTGTGTGAGAACAAGTGTAAAAGACATCAAAATGTAAGTTTCTAGTCTAGAAAGGATGTTATACACTACAGAAATCCTTCAAATAGAGTTACTTCACAAGAAAACAGTGTTTCAACCCACTAGAATTCACTGAAAAGTGGTATTCAACTGTAAAACAGTTGAAAGACAAGTTTATATAGCTTCGCAAGTCCAGAGAAGAGTGTATAAAGTTGTTTCTACATGTGGTGAAGTCCCACAAGTATAAAAGAAGGCCCATTATAGGAAACAGCTAGGAATCAGTAGTCATTCAGAGCAAATACTAATGAATATCACAGAATAGAGAGAGAACAAGAGTAAAAGACATCAAAATGTAAGTCTCTAGTCTAGAAAGGATGTTGTACACTACAGAAATCCTTGAAATAGAGTTACTTCACAAGAAAACAGTGTTTCAACCCACTAGAATTCACTGAAAATTAGTGTTCAACTGTAAAACAGTAGAAAGACAAGTGTATATAGCTTCGCAAGTCCACAGAAGACTGTATAAAGTTGTTTCTACATGTGGTGAAGTCCCACAAGTGGAGCAGAAGGCCCATTATAGGAAACAGCTAGAAATCAGTAGTAATTCAGAGAAAATACTCATGAATATCATAGAATTGTGTGAGAAGAAGTGTAAAAGACATCAAAATGTAAGTTTGTAGTCTAGAAAGGATGTTATACACTACAGAAATCCTTCAAATAGAGTTACTTCACAAGAAAACAGTGTTTCAACCCACTAGAATTCACTGAAAAGTAGTGTTCAACTGTAAAACAGTTGAAAGACAATTGTATATAGCTTCGCAAGTACACAGAAGACTGTATAAAGTTGTTTCTACATGTGGTGAAGTCCCACAAGTAGAAAATAAGGCCCATTATAGGAAACAGCTAGAAATCAGTAGTAATTCAGAGGAAATACTAATGAATATCATAGAATTGTGTGAGAACAAGTGTAAAAGACATCAAAATGTAAGTTTCTAGTCTAGAAAGGATGTTATACACTACAGAAATCCTTCAAATAGAGTTACTTCACAAGAAAACAGTGTTTCAACCCACTAGAATTCACTGAAAAGTAGTGTTCAACTGTAAAACAGTTGAAAGACAATTGTATATAGCTTCGCAAGTACACAGAAGACTGTATAAAGTTGTTTCTACATGTGGTGAAGTCCCACAAGTAGAAAATAAGGCCCATTATAGGAAACAGCTAGAAATCAGTAGTAATTCAGAGGAAATACTAATGAATATCATAGAATTGTGTGAGAACAAGTGTAAAAGACATCAAAATGTAAGTTTCTAGTCTAGAAAGGATGTTATACACTACAGAAATCCTTCAAATAGAGTTACTTCACAAGAAAACAGTGTTTCAACCCACTAGAATTCACTGAAAAGTAGTATTCAACTGTAAAACAGTTGAAAGACAAGTTTATATAGCTTCGCAAGTCCAGAGAAGAGTGTATAAAGTTGTTTCTACATGTGGTGAAGTCCCACAAGTAGAAAAGAAGGCCCATTATAGGAAACAGCTAGGAATCAGTAGTCATTCAGAGCAAATACTAATGAATATCACAGAATAGAGAGAGAACAAGAGTAAAAGACATCAAAATGTAAGTCTCTAGTCTAGAAAGGATGTTGTACACTGCAGAAATCCTTGAAATAGAGTTAGTTCACATGAAACCAGTGTTTCAAACCACCAGAATGCACTGAAAAGTAGTATTTAACTGTAAAACAGTTGAAAGACAAGTTTATATAGATTCGCAAGTCCACAGAAGACTGTATAAAGTTGTTTCTACATGTGGTGAAGTCCCACAAGTAGAGCAGAAGGCCCATTATAAGAAACAGCTAGAAATCAGTAGTAATTCAGAGGAAATACTAATGAATATCATAGAATTGTGTGAGAACAAGTGTAAAAGACATCAAAATGTAAGTTTCTAGTCTAGAAAGGATGTTATACACTACAGAAATCCTTGAAATAGAGTTACTTCACAAGAAAACAGTGTTTCAACCCACTAGAATTCACTGAAAAGTAGTGTTCAACTGTAAAACAGTTGAAAGACAATTGTATATAGCTTCGCAAGTACACAGAAGACTGTATAAAGTTGTTTCTACATGTGGTGAAGTCCCACAAGTAGAAAATAAGGCCCATTATAGGAAACAGCTACAAATCAGTAGTAATTCAGAGGAAATACTAATGAATATCATAGAATTGTGTGAGAACAAGTGTAAAAGACATCAAAATGTAAATTTCTAGTCTAGAAAGGATGTTATACACTACAGAAATCCTTCAAATAGAGTTACTTCACAAGAAAACAGTGTTTCAACCCAATAGAATTCACTGAAAAGTAGTATTCAACTGTAAAACAGTTGAAAGACAAGTGTATATAGCTTCTCAAGATCAGAAAAGAGTGTATAAAGTTGTTTCTACATGTGGTGAAGTGCCACAAGTAGAAAAGAAGGCCCATTATAGGAAACAGCTAGGAATCAGTAGTCATTCAGAGCAAATACTAATGAATATCACAGAATAGAGAGAGAACAAGAGTAAAAGACATCAAAATGTAAGTCTCTAGTCTAGAAAGGATGTTGTACACTGCAGAAATCCTTGAAATAGAGTTAGTTCACATGAAACCAGTGTTTCAAACCACCAGAATGCACTGAAAAGTAGTATTTAACTGTAAAACAGTTGAAAGACAAGTTTATATAGATTCGCAAGTCCAAAGAAGACTGTATAAAGTTGTTTCTACATGTGGTGAAGTCCCATAAGTAGAGCAGAAGGCCCATTATAGGAAACAGCTAGAAATCAGTAGTAATTCAGAGGAAATACTAATGAATATCATAGAATTGTGTGAGAACAAGTGTAAAAGACATCAAAATGTAAGTTTCTAGTCTAGAAAGGATGTTATACACTACAGAAATCCTTGAAATAGAGTTACTTCACAAGAGAACAGTGTTTCAACCCAATAGAATTCACAGAAAAGTAGTATTCAACTGTAAAACAGTTGAAAGACAAGTGTATATAGCTTCTCAAGATCAGAAAAGAGTGTATAAAGTTGTTTCTACATGTGAAGTCCCACAAGTAGAAAAGAAGGCCCATTATAGGAAACAGCTAGGAATCAGTAGTCATTCAGAGCAAATACTAATGAATATCACAGAATAGAGAGAGAACAAGAGTAAAAGACATCAAAATGTAAGTCTCTAGTCTAGAAAGGATGTTGTACACTGCAGAAATCCTTGAAATAGAGTTAGTTCACATGAAACCAGTGTTTCAAACCACCAGAATGCACTGAAAAGTAGTATTTAACTGTAAAACAGTTGAAAGACAAGTTTATATAGATTCGCAAGTCCACAGAAGACTGTATAAAGTTGTTTCTACATGTGGTGAAGTCCCACAAGTGGAGCAGAAGGCCCATTATAGGAAACAGCTAGAAATCAGTAGTAATTCAGAGGAAATACTAATGAATATCATAGAATTGTGTGAGAACAAGTGTAAAAGACATCAAAATGTAAGTTTCTAGTCTAGAAAGGATGTTATACACTACAGAAATCCTTCAAATAGAGTTACTTCACAAGAAAACAGTGTTTCAACCCACTAGAATTCACTGAAAAGTGGTATTCAACTGTAAAACAGTTGAAAGACAAGTTTATATAGCTTCGCAAGTCCAGAGAAGAGTGTATAAAGTTGTTTCTACATGTGGTGAAGTCCCACAAGTATAAAAGAAGGCCCATTATAGGAAACAGCTAGGAATCAGTAGTCATTCAGAGCAAATACTAATGAATATCACAGAATAGAGAGAGAACAAGAGTAAAAGACATCAAAATGTAAGTCTCTAGTCTAGAAAGGATGTTGTACACTACAGAAATCCTTGAAATAGAGTTACTTCACAAGAAAACAGTGTTTCAACCCACTAGAATTCACTGAAAATTAGTGTTCAACTGTAAAACAGTAGAAAGACAAGTGTATATAGCTTCGCAAGTCCACAGAAGACTGTATAAAGTTGTTTCTACATGTGGTGAAGTCCCACAAGTGGAGCAGAAGGCCCATTATAGGAAACAGCTAGAAATCAGTAGTAATTCAGAGAAAATACTCATGAATATCATAGAATTGTGTGAGAAGAAGTGTAAAAGACATCAAAATGTAAGTTTGTAGTCTAGAAAGGATGTTATACACTACAGAAATCCTTCAAATAGAGTTACTTCACAAGAAAACAGTGTTTCAACCCACTAGAATTCACTGAAAAGTAGTGTTCAACTGTAAAACAGTTGAAAGACAATTGTATATAGCTTCGCAAGTACACAGAAGACTGTATAAAGTTGTTTCTACATGTGGTGAAGTCCCACAAGTAGAAAATAAGGCCCATTATAGGAAACAGCTAGAAATCAGTAGTAATTCAGAGGAAATACTAATGAATATCATAGAATTGTGTGAGAACAAGTGTAAAAGACATCAAAATGTAAGTTTCTAGTCTAGAAAGGATGTTATACACTACAGAAATCCTTCAAATAGAGTTACTTCACAAGAAAACAGTGTTTCAACCCACTAGAATTCACTGAAAAGTAGTATTCAACTGTAAAACAGTTGAAAGACAAGTTTATATAGCTTCGCAAGTCCAGAGAAGAGTGTATAAAGTTGTTTCTACATGTGGTGAAGTCCCACAAGTAGAAAAGAAGGCCCATTATAGGAAACAGCTAGGAATCAGTAGTCATTCAGAGCAAATACTAATGAATATCACAGAATAGAGAGAGAACAAGAGTAAAAGACATCAAAATGTAAGTCTCTAGTCTAGAAAGGATGTTGTACACTGCAGAAATCCTTGAAATAGAGTTAGTTCACATGAAACCAGTGTTTCAAACCACCAGAATGCACTGAAAAGTAGTATTTAACTGTAAAACAGTTGAAAGACAAGTTTATATAGATTCGCAAGTCCACAGAAGACTGTATAAAGTTGTTTCTACATGTGGTGAAGTCCCACAAGTAGAGCAGAAGGCCCATTATAGGAAACAGCTAGAAATCAGTAGTAATTCAGAGAAAATACTCATGAATATCATAGAATTGTGTGAGAAGAAGTGTAAAAGACATCAAAATGTAAGTTTCTAGTCTAGAAAGGATGTTATACACTACAGAAATCCTTGAAATAGAGTTACTTCACAAGAAAACAGTGTTTCAACCCACTAGAATTCACTGAAAAGTAGTGTTCAACTGTAAAACAGTTGAAAGACAAGTGTATATAGCTTCGTAAGTCCACAGAAGACTGTATAAAGTTGTTTCTACATGTGGTGAAGTCCCACAAGTAGAAAATAAGGCCCATTATAGGAAACAGCTAGAAATCAGTAGTAATTCAGAGGAAATACTAATGAATATCATAGAATTGTGTGAGAACAAGTGTAAAAGACATCAAAATGTAAGTTTCTAGTCTAGAAAGGATGTTATACACTACAGAAATCCTTGAAATAGAGTTACTTCACAAGAAAACAGTGTTTCAACCCACTAGAATTCACTGAAAAGTAGTGTTCAACTGTAAAACAGTTGAAAGACAATTGTATATAGCTTCGCAAGTACACAGAAGACTGTATAAAGTTGTTTCTACATGTGGTGAAGTCCCACAAGTAGAAAAGAAGGCCCATTATAGGAAACAGCTAGGAATCAGTAGTCATTCAGAGCAAATACTAATGAATATCACAGAATAGAGAGAGAACAAGAGTAAAAGACATCAAAATGTAAGTCTCTAGTCTAGAAAGGATGTTGTACACTGCAGAAATCCTTGAAATAGAGTTCGTTCACATGAAACCAGTGTTTCAAACCACCAGAATGCACTGAAAAGTAGTATTTAACTGTAAAACAGTTGAAAGACAAGTTTATATAGATTCGCAAGTCCAAAGAAGACTGTATAAAGTTGTTTCTACATGTGGTGAAGTCCCACAAGTAGAGCAGAAGGCCCATTATAGGAAACAGCTAGAAATCAGTAGTAATTCAGAGGAAATACTAATGAATATCATAGAATTGTGTGAGAACAAGTGTAAAAGACATCAAAATGTAAGTTTCTAGTCTAGAAAGGATGTTATACACTACAGAAATCCTTGAAATAGAGTTACTTCACAAGAAAACAGTGTTTCAACCCACTAGAATTCACTGAAAAGTAGTGTTCAACTGTAAAACAGTTGAAAGACAATTGTATATAGCTTCGCAAGTACACAGAAGACTGTATAAAGTTGTTTCTACATGTGGTGAAGTCCCACAAGTAGAAAATAAGGCCCATTATAGGAAACAGCTAGAAATCAGTAGTAATTCAGAGGAAATACTAATGAATATCATAGAATTGTGTGAGAACAAGTGTAAAAGACATCAAAATGTAAGTTTCTAGTCTAGAAAGGATGTTATACACTACAGAAATCCTTGAAATAGAGTTACTTCACAAGAAAACAGTGTTTCAACCCACTAGAATTCACTGAAAAGTAGTGTTCAACTGTAAAACAGTTGAAAGACAAGTGTATATAGCTTCGCAAGTCCACAGAAGACTGTATAAAGTTGTTTCTACATGTGGTGAAGTCCCACAAGTGGAGCAGAAGGCCCATTATAGGAAACAGCTAGAAATCAGTAGTAATTCAGAGGAAATACTAATAAATATCATAGAATTGTGTGAGAACAAGTGTAAAAGACATCAAAATGTAAGTTTCTAGTCTAGAAAGGATGTTATACACTACAGAAATCCTTGAAATAGAGTTACTTCACAAGAAAACAGTGTTTCAACCCACTAGAATTCACTGAAAAGTAGTGTTCAACTGTAAAACAGTTGAAAGACAATTGTATATAGCTTCGCAAGTACACAGAAGACTGTATAAAGTTGTTTCTACATGTGGTGAAGTCCCACAAGTAGAAAATAAGGCCCATTATAGGAAACAGCTAGAAATCAGTAGTAATTCAGAGGAAATACTAATGAATATCATAGAATTGTGTGAGAACAAGTGTAAAAGACATCAAAATGTAAGTT
The DNA here is from genome assembly GCF_951640355.1 of Cnephaeus nilssonii. Classification (NCBI taxonomy): domain Eukaryota; kingdom Metazoa; phylum Chordata; class Mammalia; order Chiroptera; family Vespertilionidae; genus Cnephaeus; species Cnephaeus nilssonii. The sequence goes on along the minus strand of NW_027645500.1, from coordinate 47,047 downwards.
TCTAGTCTAGAAAGGATGTTATACACTACAGAAATCCTTGAAATAGAGTTACTTCACAAGAAAACAGTGTTTCAACCCACTAGAATTCACTGAAAAGTAGTGTTCAACTGTAAAACAGTTGAAAGACAAGTGTATATAGCTTCGCAAGTCCACAGAAGACTGTATAAAGTTGTTTCTACATGTGGTGAAGTCCCACAAGTGGAACAGAAGGCCCATTATAGGAAACAGCTAGAAATCAGTAGTAATTCAGAGGAAATACTAATAAATATCATAGAATTGTGTGAGAACAAGTGTAAAAGACATCAAAATGTAAGTTTCTAGTCTAGAAAGGATGTTATACACTACAGAAATCCTTCAAATAGAGTTACTTCACAAGAAAACAGTGTTTCAACCCACTAGAATTCACTGAAAAGTAGTATTCAACTGTAAAACAGTTGAAAGACAAGTTTATATAGCTTCGCAAGTCCAGAGAAGAGTGTATAAAGTTGTTTCTACATGTGGTGAATTCCCACAAGTAGAAAAGAAGGCCCATTATAGGAAACAGCTAGGAATCAGTAGTCATTCAGAGCAAATACTAATGAATATCACAGAATAGAGAGAGAACAAGAGTAAAAGACATCAAAATGTAAGTCTCTAGTCTAGAAAGGATGTTGTACACTGCAGAAATCCTTGAAATAGAGTTAGTTCACATGAAACCAGTGTTTCAAACCACCAGAATGCACTGAAAAGTAGTATTTAACTGTAAAACAGTTGAAAGACAAGTTTATATAGATTCGCAAGTCCACAGAAGACTGTGTAAAGTTGTTTCTACATGTGGTGAAGTCCCACAAGTAGAGCAGAAGGCCCATTATAGGAAACAGCTAGAAATCAGTAGTAATTCAGAGAAAATACTCATGAATATCATAGAATTGTGTGAGAAGAAGTGTAAAAGACATCAAAATGTAAGTTTCTAGTCTAGAAAGGATGTTATACACTACAGAAATCCTTGAAATAGAGTTACTTCACAAGAAAACAGTGTTTCAACCCACTAGAATTCACTGAAAAGTAGTGTTCAACTGTAAAACAGTTGAAAGACAATTGTATATAGCTTCGCAAGTACACAGAAGACTGTATAAAGTTGTTTCTACATGTGGTGAAGTCCCACAAGTAGAAAATAAGGCCCATTATAGGAAACAGCTAGAAATCAGTAGTAATTCAGAGGAAATACTAATGAATATCATAGAATTGTGTGAGAACAAGTGTAAAAGACATCAAAATGTAAGTTTCTAGTCTAGAAAGGATGTTATACACTACAGAAATCCTTCAAATAGAGTTACTTCACAAGAAAACAGTGTTTCAACCCAATAGAATTCACTGAAAAGTAGTATTCAACTGTAAAACAGTTGAAAGACAAGTGTATATAGCTTCTCAAGATCAGAAAAGAGTGTATAAAGTTGTTTCTACATGTGGTGAAGTCCCACAAGTAGAAAAGAAGGCCCATTATAGGAAACAGCCAGGAATCAGTAGTCATTCAGAGCAAATACTAATGAATATCACAGAATAGAGAGAGAACAAGAGTAAAAGACATCAAAATGTAAGTCTCTAGTCTAGAAAGGATGTTGTACACTGCAGAAATCCTTGAAATAGAGTTAGTTCACATGAAACCAGTGTTTCAAACCACCAGAATGCACTGAAAAGTAGTATTTAACTGTAAAACAGTTGAAAGACAAGTTTATATAGATTCGCAAGTCCAAAGAAGACTGTATAAAGTTGTTTCTACATGTGGTGAAGTCCCACAAGTAGAGCAGAAGGCCCATTATAGGAAACAGCTAGAAATCAGTAGTAATTCAGAGGAAATACTAATGAATATCATAGAATTGTGTGAGAACAAGTGTAAAAGACATCAAAATGTAAGTTTCTAGTCTAGAAAGGATGTTATACACTACAGAAATCCTTGAAATAGAGTTACTTCACAAGAAAACAGTGTTTCAACCCACTAGAATTCACTGAAAAGTAGTGTTCAACTGTAAAACAGTTGAAAGACAATTGTATATAGCTTCGCAAGTACACAGAAGACTGTATAAAGTTGTTTCTACATGTGGTGAAGTCCCACAAGTAGAAAATAAGGCCCATTATAGGAAACAGCTAGAAATCAGTAGTAATTCAGAGGAAATACTAATGAATATCATAGAATTGTGTGAGAACAAGTGTAAAAGACATCAAAATGTAAGTTTCTAGTCTAGAAAGGATGTTATACACTACAGAAATCCTTGAAATAGAGTTACTTCACAAGAAAACAGTGTTTCAACCCACTAGAATTCACTGAAAAGTAGTGTTCAACTGTAAAACAGTTGAAAGACAAGTGTATATAGCTTCGCAAGTCCACAGAAGACTGTATAAAGTTGTTTCTACATGTGGTGAAGTCCCACAAGTGGAGCAGAAGGCCCATTATAGGAAACAGCTAGAAATCAGTAGTAATTCAGAGGAAATACTAATAAATATCATAGAATTGTGTGAGAACAAGTGTAAAAGACATCAAAATGTAAGTTTCTAGTCTAGAAAGGATGTTATACACTACAGAAATCCTTCAAATAGAGTTACTTCACAAGAAAACAGTGTTTCAACCCACTAGAATTCACTGAAAAGTAGTATTCAACTGTAAAACAGTTGAAAGACAAGTTTATATAGCTTCGCAAGTCCAGAGAAGAGTGTATAAAGTTGTTTCTACATGTGGTGAATTCCCACAAGTAGAAAAGAAGGCCCATTATAGGAAACAGCTAGGAATCAGTAGTCATTCAGAGCAAATACTAATGAATATCACAGAATAGAGAGAGAACAAGAGTAAAAGACATCAAAATGTAAGTCTCTAGTCTAGAAAGGATGTTGTACACTGCAGAAATCCTTGAAATAGAGTTAGTTCACATGAAACCAGTGTTTCAAACCACCAGAATGCACTGAAAAGTAGTATTTAACTGTAAAACAGTTGAAAGACAAGTTTATATAGATTCGCAAGTCCACAGAAGACTGTATAAAGTTGTTTCTACATGTGGTGAAGTCCCACAAGTAGAGCAGAAGGCCCATTATAGGAAACAGCTAGAAATCAGTAGTAATTCAGAGAAAATACTCATGAATATCATAGAATTGTGTGAGAAGAAGTGTAAAAGACATCAAAATGTAAGTTTCTAGTCTAGAAAGGATGTTATACACTACAGAAATCCTTGAAATAGAGTTACTTCACAAGAAAACAGTGTTTCAACCCACTAGAATTCACTGAAAAGTAGTGTTCAACTGTAAAACAGTTGAAAGACAAGTGTATATAGCTTCGCAAGTCCACAGAAGACTGTATAAAGTTGTTTCTACATGTGGTGAAGTCCCACAAGTAGAGCAGAAGGTCCATTTTAGGAAACAGCTAGAAATCAGTAGTAATTCAGAGAAATACTAATGAATATCATAGACTTGTGTGAGAACAAGTGTAAAAGACATCAAAATGTAAGTTTCTAGTCTAGAAAGGATGTTATACACTACAGAAATCCTTAAAATAGAGTTACTTCACAAGAAAACAGTGTTTCAACCCACTAGAATTCACTGAAAACTAGTGTTCAACTGTAAAACAGTTGAAAGACAAGTGTATATAGCTTCGCAAGTCCACAGAAGACTGTATAAAGTTGTTTCTACATGTGGTGAAGTCCCACAAGTGGAGCAGAAGGCCCATTATAGGAAACAGCTAGAAATCAGTAGTAATTCAGAGAAAATACTCATGAATATCATAGAATTGTGTGAGAAGTGTAAAAGACATCAAAATGTAAGTTTGTAGTCTAGAAAGGATGTTATACACTACAGAAATCCTTCAAATATAGTTACTTCACAGGAAAACAGTGTTTCAACCCACTAGAATTCACTGAAAAGTAGTATTCAACTGTAAAACAGTTGAAAGACAAGTGTATATAGCTTCTCAAGATCAGAAAAGAGTGTATAAAGTTGTTTCTACATGTGAAGTCCCACAAGTAGAAAAGAAGGCCCATTATAGGAAACAGCTAGGAATCAGTAGTCATTCAGAGCAAATACTAATGAATATCACAGAATAGAGAGAGAACAAGAGTAAAAGACATCAAAATGTAAGTCTCTAGTCTAGAAAGGATGTTGTACACTGCAGAAATCCTTGAAATAGAGTTAGTTCACATGAAACCAGTGTTTCAAACCACCAGAATGCACTGAAAAGTAGTATTTAACTGTAAAACAGTTGAAAGACAAGTTTATATAGATTCGCAAGTCCACAGAAGACTGTATAAAGTTGTTTCTACATGTGGTGAAGTCCCACAAGTGGAGCAGAAGGCCCATTATAGGAAACAGCTAGAAATCAGTAGTAATTCAGAGGAAATACTAATGAATATCATAGAATTGTGTGAGAACAAGTGTAAAAGACATCAAAATGTAAGTTTCTAGTCTAGAAAGGATGTTATACACTACAGAAATCCTTCAAATAGAGTTACTTCACAAGAAAACAGTGTTTCAACCCACTAGAATTCACTGAAAAGTGGTATTCAACTGTAAAACAGTTGAAAGACAAGTTTATATAGCTTCGCAAGTCCAGAGAAGAGTGTATAAAGTTGTTTCTACATGTGGTGAAGTCCCACAAGTATAAAAGAAGGCCCATTATAGGAAACAGCTAGGAATCAGTAGTCATTCAGAGCAAATACTAATGAATATCACAGAATAGAGAGAGAACAAGAGTAAAAGACATCAAAATGTAAGTCTCTAGTCTAGAAAGGATGTTGTACACTGCAGAAATCCTTGAAATAGAGTTAGTTCACATGAAACCAGTGTTTCAAACCACCAGAATGCACTGAAAAGTAGTATTTAGCTGTAAAACCGTTGAAAGACAAGTTTATATAGCTTCGCAAGTCCACAGAAGACTGTATAAAGTTGTTTCTACATGTGGTGAAGTCCCACAAGTAGAGCAGAAGGCCCATTATAGGAAACAGCTAGAAATCAGTAGTAATTCAGAGTGAATACTAATGAATATCATAGACTTGTGTGAGAACAAGTGTAAAAGACATCAAAATGTAAGTTTCTAGTCTATAAAGGATGTTGTACACTACAGAAATCCTTGAAATAGAGTTACTTCACAAGAAAACAGTGTTTCAACCCACTAGAATTCACTGAAAATTAGTGTTCAACTGTAAAACAGTTGAAAGACAAGTGTATATAGCTTCGCAAGTCCACAGAAGACTGTATAAAGTTGTTTCTACATGTGGTGAAGTCCCACAAGTGGAGCAGAAGGCCCATTATAGGAAACAGCTAGAAATCAGTAGTAATTCAGAGAAAATACTCATGAATATCATAGAATTGTGTGAGAAGAAGTGTAAAAGACATCAAAATGTAAGTTTGTAGTCTAGAAAGGATGGTATACACTACAGAAATCCTTCAAATAGAGTTACTTCACAAGAAAACAGTGTTTCAACCCACTAGAATTCACTGAAAAGTAGTATTCAACTGTAAAACAGTTGAAAGACAAGTTTATATAGCTTCGCAAGTCCAGAGAAGAGTGTATAAAGTTGTTTCTACATGTGGTGAATTCCCACAAGTAGAAAAGAAGGCCCATTATAGGAAACAGCTAGGAATCAGTAGTCATTCAGAGCAAATACTAATGAATATCACAGAATAGAGAGAGAACAAGAGTAAAAGACATCAAAATGTAAGTCTCTAGTCTAGAAAGGATGTTGTACACTGCAGAAATCCTTGAAATAGAGTTAGTTCACATGAAACCAGTGTTTCAAACCACCAGAATGCACTGAAAAGTAGTATTTAACTGTAAAAAAGTTGAAAGACAAGTTTATATAGATTCGCAAGTCCAAAGAAGACTGTATAAAGTTGTTTCTACGTGGTGAAGTCCCACAAGTAGAGCAGAAGGCCCATTATAGGAAACAGCTAGAAATCAGTAGTAATTCAGAGGAAATACTAATGAATATCATAGAATTGTGTGAGAACAAGTGTAAAAGACATCAAAATGTAAGTTTCTAGTCTAGAAAGGATGTTATACACTACAGAAATCCTTGAAATAGAGTTACTTCACAAGAAAACAGTGTTTCAACCCACTAGAATTCACTGAAAAGTAGTGTTCAACTGTAAAACAGTTGAAAGACAATTGTATATAGCTTCGCAAGTACACAGAAGACTGTATAAAGTTGTTTCTACATGTGGTGAAGTCCCACAAGTAGAAAATAAGGCCCATTATAGGAAACAGCTAGAAATCAGTAGTAATTCAGAGGAAATACTAATGAATATCATAGAATTGTGTGAGAACAAGTGTAAAAGACATCAAAATGTAAGTTTCTAGTCTAGAAAGGATGTTATACACTACAGAAATCCTTGAAATAGAGTTACTTCACAAGAAAACAGTGTTTCAACCCACTAGAATTCACTGAAAAGTAGTGTTCAACTGTAAAACAGTTGAAAGACAAGTGTATATAGCTTCGCAAGTCCACAGAAGACTGTATAAAGTTGTTTCTACATGTGGTGAAGTCCCACAAGTGGAGCAGAAGGCCCATTATAGGAAACAGCTAGAAATCAGTAGTAATTCAGAGGAAATACTAATAAATATCATAGAATTGTGTGAGAACAAGTGTAAAAGACATCAAAATGTAAGTTTCTAGTCTAGAAAGGATGTTATACACTACAGAAATCCTTCAAATAGAGTTACTTCACAAGAAAACAGTGTTTCAACCCACTAGAATTCACTGAAAAGTAGTATTCAACTGTAAAACAGTTGAAAGACAAGTTTATATAGCTTCGCAAGTCCAGAGAAGAGTGTATAAAGTTGTTTCTACATGTGGTGAAGTCCCACAAGTAGAAAAGAAGGCCCATTATAGGAAACAGCTAGGAATCAGTAGTCATTCAGAGCAAATACTAATGAATATCACAGAATAGAGAGAGAACAAGAGTAAAAGACATCAAAATGTAAGTCTCTAGTCTAGAAAGGATGTTGTACACTGCAGAAATCCTTGAAATAGAGTTAGTTCACATGAAACCAGTGTTTCAAACCACCAGAATGCACTGAAAAGTAGTATTTAACTGTAAAACAGTTGAAAGACAAGTTTATATAGATTCGCAAGTCCACAGAAGACTGTATAAAGTTGTTTCTACATGTGGTGAAGTCCCACAAGTAGAGCAGAAGGCCCATTATAAGAAACAGCTAGAAATCAGTAGTAATTCAGAGGAAATACTAATGAATATCATAGAATTGTGTGAGAACAAGTGTAAAAGACATCAAAATGTAAGTTTCTAGTCTAGAAAGGATGTTATACACTACAGAAATCCTTGAAATAGAGTTACTTCACAAGAAAACAGTGTTTCAACCCACTAGAATTCACTGAAAAGTAGTGTTCAACTGTAAAACAGTTGAAAGACAATTGTATATAGCTTCGCAAGTACACAGAAGACTGTATAAAGTTGTTTCTACATGTGGTGAAGTCCCACAAGTAGAAAATAAGGCCCATTATAGGAAACAGCTAGAAATCAGTAGTAATTCAGAGGAAATACTAATGAATATCATAGAATTGTGTGAGAACAAGTGTAAAAGACATCAAAATGTAAATTTCTAGTCTAGAAAGGATGTTATACACTACAGAAATCCTTCAAATAGAGTTACTTCACAAGAAAACAGTGTTTCAACCCAATAGAATTCACTGAAAAGTAGTATTCAACTGTAAAACAGTTGAAAGACAAGTGTATATAGCTTCTCAAGATCAGAAAAGAGTGTATAAAGTTGTTTCTACATGTGGTGAAGTGCCACAAGTAGAAAAGAAGGCCCATTATAGGAAACAGCTAGGAATCAGTAGTCATTCAGAGCAAATACTAATGAATATCACAGAATAGAGAGAGAACAAGAGTAAAAGACATCAAAATGTAAGTCTCTAGTCTAGAAAGGATGTTGTACACTGCAGAAATCCTTGAAATAGAGTTAGTTCACATGAAACCAGTGTTTCAAACCACCAGAATGCACTGAAAAGTAGTATTTAACTGTAAAACAGTTGAAAGACAAGTTTATATAGATTCGCAAGTCCAAAGAAGACTGTATAAAGTTGTTTCTACATGTGGTGAAGTCCCATAAGTAGAGCAGAAGGCCCATTATAGGAAACAGCTAGAAATCAGTAGTAATTCAGAGGAAATACTAATGAATATCATAGAATTGTGTGAGAACAAGTGTAAAAGACATCAAAATGTAAGTTTCTAGTCTAGAAAGGATGTTATACACTACAGAAATCCTTGAAATAGAGTTACTTCACAAGAGAACAGTGTTTCAACCCAATAGAATTCACAGAAAAGTAGTATTCAACTGTAAAACAGTTGAAAGACAAGTGTATATAGCTTCTCAAGATCAGAAAAGAGTGTATAAAGTTGTTTCTACATGTGAAGTCCCACAAGTAGAAAAGAAGGCCCATTATAGGAAACAGCTAGGAATCAGTAGTCATTCAGAGCAAATACTAATGAATATCACAGAATAGAGAGAGAACAAGAGTAAAAGACATCAAAATGTAAGTCTCTAGTCTAGAAAGGATGTTGTACACTGCAGAAATCCTTGAAATAGAGTTAGTTCACATGAAACCAGTGTTTCAAACCACCAGAATGCACTGAAAAGTAGTATTTAACTGTAAAACAGTTGAAAGACAAGTTTATATAGATTCGCAAGTCCACAGAAGACTGTATAAAGTTGTTTCTACATGTGGTGAAGTCCCACAAGTGGAGCAGAAGGCCCATTATAGGAAACAGCTAGAAATCAGTAGTAATTCAGAGGAAATACTAATGAATATCATAGAATTGTGTGAGAACAAGTGTAAAAGACATCAAAATGTAAGTTTCTAGTCTAGAAAGGATGTTATACACTACAGAAATCCTTCAAATAGAGTTACTTCACAAGAAAACAGTGTTTCAACCCACTAGAATTCACTGAAAAGTGGTATTCAACTGTAAAACAGTTGAAAGACAAGTTTATATAGCTTCGCAAGTCCAGAGAAGAGTGTATAAAGTTGTTTCTACATGTGGTGAAGTCCCACAAGTATAAAAGAAGGCCCATTATAGGAAACAGCTAGGAATCAGTAGTCATTCAGAGCAAATACTAATGAATATCACAGAATAGAGAGAGAACAAGAGTAAAAGACATCAAAATGTAAGTCTCTAGTCTAGAAAGGATGTTGTACACTACAGAAATCCTTGAAATAGAGTTACTTCACAAGAAAACAGTGTTTCAACCCACTAGAATTCACTGAAAATTAGTGTTCAACTGTAAAACAGTAGAAAGACAAGTGTATATAGCTTCGCAAGTCCACAGAAGACTGTATAAAGTTGTTTCTACATGTGGTGAAGTCCCACAAGTGGAGCAGAAGGCCCATTATAGGAAACAGCTAGAAATCAGTAGTAATTCAGAGAAAATACTCATGAATATCATAGAATTGTGTGAGAAGAAGTGTAAAAGACATCAAAATGTAAGTTTGTAGTCTAGAAAGGATGTTATACACTACAGAAATCCTTCAAATAGAGTTACTTCACAAGAAAACAGTGTTTCAACCCACTAGAATTCACTGAAAAGTAGTGTTCAACTGTAAAACAGTTGAAAGACAATTGTATATAGCTTCGCAAGTACACAGAAGACTGTATAAAGTTGTTTCTACATGTGGTGAAGTCCCACAAGTAGAAAATAAGGCCCATTATAGGAAACAGCTAGAAATCAGTAGTAATTCAGAGGAAATACTAATGAATATCATAGAATTGTGTGAGAACAAGTGTAAAAGACATCAAAATGTAAGTTTCTAGTCTAGAAAGGATGTTATACACTACAGAAATCCTTCAAATAGAGTTACTTCACAAGAAAACAGTGTTTCAACCCACTAGAATTCACTGAAAAGTAGTATTCAACTGTAAAACAGTTGAAAGACAAGTTTATATAGCTTCGCAAGTCCAGAGAAGAGTGTATAAAGTTGTTTCTACATGTGGTGAAGTCCCACAAGTAGAAAAGAAGGCCCATTATAGGAAACAGCTAGGAATCAGTAGTCATTCAGAGCAAATACTAATGAATATCACAGAATAGAGAGAGAACAAGAGTAAAAGACATCAAAATGTAAGTCTCTAGTCTAGAAAGGATGTTGTACACTGCAGAAATCCTTGAAATAGAGTTAGTTCACATGAAACCAGTGTTTCAAACCACCAGAATGCACTGAAAAGTAGTATTTAACTGTAAAACAGTTGAAAGACAAGTTTATATAGATTCGCAAGTCCACAGAAGACTGTATAAAGTTGTTTCTACATGTGGTGAAGTCCCACAAGTAGAGCAGAAGGCCCATTATAGGAAACAGCTAGAAATCAGTAGTAATTCAGAGAAAATACTCATGAATATCATAGAATTGTGTGAGAAGAAGTGTAAAAGACATCAAAATGTAAGTTTCTAGTCTAGAAAGGATGTTATACACTACAGAAATCCTTGAAATAGAGTTACTTCACAAGAAAACAGTGTTTCAACCCACTAGAATTCACTGAAAAGTAGTGTTCAACTGTAAAACAGTTGAAAGACAAGTGTATATAGCTTCGTAAGTCCACAGAAGACTGTATAAAGTTGTTTCTACATGTGGTGAAGTCCCACAAGTAGAAAATAAGGCCCATTATAGGAAACAGCTAGAAATCAGTAGTAATTCAGAGGAAATACTAATGAATATCATAGAATTGTGTGAGAACAAGTGTAAAAGACATCAAAATGTAAGTTTCTAGTCTAGAAAGGATGTTATACACTACAGAAATCCTTGAAATAGAGTTACTTCACAAGAAAACAGTGTTTCAACCCACTAGAATTCACTGAAAAGTAGTGTTCAACTGTAAAACAGTTGAAAGACAATTGTATATAGCTTCGCAAGTACACAGAAGACTGTATAAAGTTGTTTCTACATGTGGTGAAGTCCCACAAGTAGAAAATAAGGCCCATTATAGGAAACAGCTAGAAATCAGTAGTAATTCAGAGGAAATACTAATGAATATCATAGAATTGTGTGAGAACAAGTGTAAAAGACATCAAAATGTAAGTTTCTAGTCTAGAAAGGATGTTATACACTACAGAAATCCTTCAAATAGAGTTACTTCACAAGAAAACAGTGTTTCAACCCAATAGAATTCACTGAAAAGTAGTATTCAACTGTAAAACAGTTGAAAGACAAGTGTATATAGCTTCTCAAGATCAGAAAAGAGTGTATAAAGTTGTTTCTACATGTGGTGAAGTCCCACAAGTAGAAAAGAAGGCCCATTATAGGAAACAGCTAGGAATCAGTAGTCATTCAGAGCAAATACTAATGAATATCACAGAATAGAGAGAGAACAAGAGTAAAAGACATCAAAATGTAAGTCTCTAGTCTAGAAAGGATGTTGTACACTGCAGAAATCCTTGAAATAGAGTTAGTTCACATGAAACCAGTGTTTCAAACCACCAGAATGCACTGAAAAGTAGTATTTAACTGTAAAACAGTTGAAAGACAAGTTTATATAGATTCGCAAGTCCAAAGAAGACTGTATAAAGTTGTTTCTACATGTGGTGAAGTCCCACAAGTAGAGCAGAAGGCCCATTATAGGAAACAGCTAGAAATCAGTAGTAATTCAGAGGAAATACTAATGAATATCATAGAATTGTGTGAGAACAAGTGTAAAAGACATCAAAATGTAAGTTTCTAGTCTAGAAAGGATGTTATACACTACAGAAATCCTTGAAATAGAGTTACTTCACAAGAAAACAGTGTTTCAACCCACTAGAATTCACTGAAAAGTAGTGTTCAACTGTAAAACAGTTGAAAGACAATTGTATATAGCTTCGCAAGTACACAGAAGACTGTATAAAGTTGTTTCTACATGTGGTGAAGTCCCACAAGTAGAAAATAAGGCCCATTATAGGAAACAGCTAGAAATCAGTAGTAATTCAGAGGAAATACTAATGAATATCATAGAATTGTGTGAGAACAAGTGTAAAAGACATCAAAATGTAAGTTTCTAGTCTAGAAAGGATGTTATACACTACAGAAATCCTTGAAATAGAGTTACTTCACAAGAAAACAGTGTTTCAACCCACTAGAATTCACTGAAAAGTAGTGTTCAACTGTAAAACAGTTGAAAGACAAGTGTATATAGCTTCGCAAGTCCACAGAAGACTGTATAAAGTTGTTTCTACATGTGGTGAAGTCCCACAAGTGGAGCAGAAGGCCCATTATAGGAAACAGCTAGAAATCAGTAGTAATTCAGAGGAAATACTAATAAATATCATAGAATTGTGTGAGAACAAGTGTAAAAGACATCAAAATGTAAGTTTCTAGTCTAGAAAGGATGTTATACACTACAGAAATCCTTGAAATAGAGTTACTTCACAAGAAAACAGTGTTTCAACCCACTAGAATTCACTGAAAAGTAGTGTTCAACTGTAAAACAGTTGAAAGACAATTGTATATAGCTTCGCAAGTACACAGAAGACTGTATAAAGTTGTTTCTACATGTGGTGAAGTCCCACAAGTAGAAAATAAGGCCCATTATAGGAAACAGCTAGAAATCAGTAGTAATTCAGAGGAAATACTAATGAATATCATAGAATTGTGTGAGAACAAGTGTAAAAGACATCAAAATGTAAGTTTCTAGTCTAGAAAGGATGTTATACACTACAGAAATCCTTGAAATAGAGTTACTTCACAAGAAAACAGTGTTTCAACCCACTAGAATTCACTGAAAAGTAGTGTTCAACTGTAAAACAGTTGAAAGACAAGTGTATATAGCTTCGCAAGTCCACAGAAGACTGTATAAAGTTGTTTCTACATGTGGTGAAGTCCCACAAGTGGAACAGAAGGCCCATTATAGGAAACAGCTAGAAATCAGTAGTAATTCAGAGGAAATACTAATAAATATCATAGAATTGTGTGAGAACAAGTGTAAAAGACATCAAAATGTAAGTTTCTAGTCTAGAAAGGATGTTATACACTACAGAAATCCTTCAAATAGAGTTACTTCACAAGAAAACAGTGTTTCAACCCACTAGAATTCACTGAAAAGTAGTATTCAACTGTAAAACAGTTGAAAGACAAGTTTATATAGCTTCGCAAGTCCAGAGAAGAGTGTATAAAGTTGTTTCTACATGTGGTGAATTCCCACAAGTAGAAAAGAAGGCCCATTATAGGAAACAGCTAGGAATCAGTAGTCATTCAGAGCAAATACTAATGAATATCACAGAATAGAGAGAGAACAAGAGTAAAAGACATCAAAATGTAAGTCTCTAGTCTAGAAAGGATGTTGTACACTGCAGAAATCCTTGAAATAGAGTTAGTTCACATGAAACCAGTGTTTCAAACCACCAGAATGCACTGAAAAGTAGTATTTAACTGTAAAACAGTTGAAAGACAAGTTTATATAGATTCGCAAGTCCACAGAAGACTGTGTAAAGTTGTTTCTACATGTGGTGAAGTCCCACAAGTAGAGCAGAAGGCCCATTATAGGAAACAGCTAGAAATCAGTAGTAATTCAGAGAAAATACTCATGAATATCATAGAATTGTGTGAGAAGAAGTGTAAAAGACATCAAAATGTAAGTTTCTAGTCTAGAAAGGATGTTATACACTACAGAAATCCTTGAAATAGAGTTACTTCACAAGAAAACAGTGTTTCAACCCACTAGAATTCACTGAAAAGTAGTGTTCAACTGTAAAACAGTTGAAAGACAAGTGTATATAACTTCTCAAGATCAGAAAAGAGTGTATAAAGTTGTTTCTACATGTGGTGAAGTCCCACAAGTAGAAAAGAAGGCCCATTATAGTAAACAGCTAGAAATCAGTAGTAATTCAGAGGAAATACTAATGAATATCATAGATTTGTGTGAGAACAAGTGTAAAAGACATCAAAATGTAAGTTTCTAGTCTAGAAAGGATGTTATACACTACAGAAATCCTTGAAATAGAGTTACTTCACAAGAAAACAGTGTTTCAACCCACTAGAATTCACTGAAAAGTAGTGTTCAACTGTAAAACAGTTGAAAGACAATTGTATATAGCTTCGCAAGTACACAGAAGACTGTATAAAGTTGTTTCTACATGTGGTGAAGTCCCACAAGTAGAAAATAAGGCCCATTATAGGAAACAGCTAGAAATCAGTAGTAATTCAGAGGAAATACTAATGAATATCATAGAATTGTGTGAGAACAAGTGTAAAAGACATCAAAATGTAAGTTTCTAGTCTAGAAAGGATGTTATACACTACAGAAATCCTTCAAATAGAGTTACTTCACAAGAAAACAGTGTTTCAACCCAATAGAATTCACTGAAAAGTAGTATTCAACTGTAAAACAGTTGAAAGACAAGTGTATATAGCTTCTCAAGATCAGAAAAGAGTGTATAAAGTTGTTTCTACATGTGGTGAAGTCCCACAAGTAGAAAAGAAGGCCCATTATAGGAAACAGCCAGGAATCAGTAGTCATTCAGAGCAAATACTAATGAATATCACAGAATAGAGAGAGAACAAGAGTAAAAGACATCAAAATGTAAGTCTCTAGTCTAGAAAGGATGTTGTACACTGCAGAAATCCTTGAAATAGAGTTAGTTCACATGAAACCAGTGTTTCAAACCACCAGAATGCACTGAAAAGTAGTATTTAACTGTAAAACAGTTGAAAGACAAGTTTATATAGATTCGCAAGTCCAAAGAAGACTGTATAAAGTTGTTTCTACATGTGGTGAAGTCCCACAAGTAGAGCAGAAGGCCCATTATAGGAAACAGCTAGAAATCAGTAGTAATTCAGAGGAAATACTAATGAATATCATAGAATTGTGTGAGAACAAGTGTAAAAGACATCAAAATGTAAGTTTCTAGTCTAGAAAGGATGTTATACACTACAGAAATCCTTGAAATAGAGTTACTTCACAAGAAAACAGTGTTTCAACCCAATAGAATTCACTGAAAAGTAGTATTCAACTGTAAAACAGTTGAAAGACAAGTGTATATAGCTTCGCAAGTCCACAGAAGACTGTATAAAGTTGTTTCTACATGTGGTGAAGTCCCACAAGTGGAGCAGAAGGCCCATTATAGGAAACAGCTAGAAATCAGTAGTAATTCAGAGAAAATACTCATGAATATCATAGAATTGTGTGAGAAGAAGTGTAAAAGACATCAAAATGTAAGTTTGTAGTCTAGAAAGGATGGTATACACTACAGAAATCCTTCAAATAGAGTTACTTCACAAGAAAACAGTGTTTCAACCCACTAGAATTCACTGAAAAGTAGTATTCAACTGTAAAACAGTTGAAAGACAAGTTTATATAGCTTCGCAAGTCCAGAGAAGAGTGTATAAAGTTGTTTCTACATGTGGTGAATTCCCACAAGTAGAAAAGAAGGCCCATTATAGGAAACAGCTAGGAATCAGTAGTCATTCAGAGCAAATACTAATGAATATCACAGAATAGAGAGAGAACAAGAGTAAAAGACATCAAAATGTAAGTCTCTAGTCTAGAAAGGATGTTGTACACTGCAGAAATCCTTGAAATAGAGTTAGTTCACATGAAACCAGTGTTTCAAACCACCAGAATGCACTGAAAAGTAGTATTTAACTGTAAAAAAGTTGAAAGACAAGTTTATATAGATTCGCAAGTCCAAAGAAGACTGTATAAAGTTGTTTCTACGTGGTGAAGTCCCACAAGTAGAGCAGAAGGCCCATTATAGGAAACAGCTAGAAATCAGTAGTAATTCAGAGGAAATACTAATGAATATCATAGAATTGTGTGAGAACAAGTGTAAAAGACATCAAAATGTAAGTTTCTAGTCTAGAAAGGATGTTATACACTACAGAAATCCTTGAAATAGAGTTACTTCACAAGAAAACAGTGTTTCAACCCACTAGAATTCACTGAAAAGTAGTGTTCAACTGTAAAACAGTTGAAAGACAATTGTATATAGCTTCGCAAGTACACAGAAGACTGTATAAAGTTGTTTCTACATGTGGTGAAGTCCCACAAGTAGAAAATAAGGCCCATTATAGGAAACAGCTAGAAATCAGTAGTAATTCAGAGGAAATACTAATGAATATCATAGAATTGTGTGAGAACAAGTGTAAAAGACATCAAAATGTAAGTTTCTAGTCTAGAAAGGATGTTATACACTACAGAAATCCTTGAAATAGAGTTACTTCACAAGAAAACAGTGTTTCAACCCACTAGAATTCACTGAAAAGTAGTGTTCAACTGTAAAACAGTTGAAAGACAAGTGTATATAGCTTCGCAAGTCCACAGAAGACTGTATAAAGTTGTTTCTACATGTGGTGAAGTCCCACAAGTGGAGCAGAAGGCCCATTATAGGAAACAGCTAGAAATCAGTAGTAATTCAGAGGAAATACTAATAAATATCATAGAATTGTGTGAGAACAAGTGTAAAAGACATCAAAATGTAAGTTTCTAGTCTAGAAAGGATGTTATACACTACAGAAATCCTTCAAATAGAGTTACTTCACAAGAAAACAGTGTTTCAACCCACTAGAATTCACTGAAAAGTAGTATTCAACTGTAAAACAGTTGAAAGACAAGTTTATATAGCTTCGCAAGTCCAGAGAAGAGTGTATAAAGTTGTTTCTACATGTGGTGAATTCCCACAAGTAGAAAAGAAGGCCCATTATAGGAAACAGCTAGGAATCAGTAGTCATTCAGAGCAAATACTAATGAATATCACAGAATAGAGAGAGAACAAGAGTAAAAGACATCAAAATGTAAGTCTCTAGTCTAGAAAGGATGTTGTACACTGCAGAAATCCTTGAAATAGAGTTAGTTCACATGAAACCAGTGTTTCAAACCACCAGAATGCACTGAAAAGTAGTATTTAACTGTAAAACAGTTGAAAGACAAGTTTATATAGCTTCGCAAGTCCACAGAAGACTGTATAAAGTTGTTTCTACATGTGGTGAAGTCCCACAAGTAGAGCAGAAGGCCCATTATAGGAAACAGCTAGAAATCAGTAGTAATTCAGAGAAAATACTCATGAATATCATAGAATTGTGTGAGAAGAAGTGTAAAAGACATGAAAATGTAAGTTTCTAGTCTAGAAAGGATGTTATACACTACAGAAATCCTTGAAATAGAGTTACTTCACAAGAAAACAGTGTTTCAACCCACTAGAATTCACTGAAAAGTAGTGTTCAACTGTAAAACAGTTGAAAGACAAGTGTATATAACTTCTCAAGATCAGAAAAGAGTGTATAAAGTTGTTTCTACATGTGGTGAAGTCCCACAAGTAGAAAAGAAGGCCCATTATAGTAAACAGCTAGAAATCAGTAGTAATTCAGAGGAAATACTAATGAATATCATAGACTTGTGTGAGAACAAGTGTAAAAGACATCAAAATGTAAGTTTCTAGTCTAGAAAGGATGTTATACACTACAGAAATCCTTGAAATAGAGTTACTTCACAAGAAAACAGTGTTTCAACCCACTAGAATTCACTGAAAAGTAGTGTTCAACTGTAAAACAGTTGAAAGACAAGTGTATATAGCTTCGCAAGTCCACAGAAGACTGTATAAAGTTGTTTCTACATGTGGTGAAGTCCCACAAGTAGAGCAGAAGGTCCATTTTAGGAAACAGCTAGAAATCAGTAGTAATTCAGAGAAATACTAATGAATATCATAGACTTGTGTGAGAACAAGTGTAAAAGACATCAAAATGTAAGTTTCTAGTCTAGAAAGGATGTTATACACTACAGAAATCCTTCAAATAGAGTTACTTCACAAGAAAACAGTGTTTCAACCCACTAGAATTCACTGAAAACTAGTGTTCAACTGTAAAACAGTTGAAAGACAAGTGTATATAGCTTCGCAAGTCCACAGAAGACTGTATAAAGTTGTTTCTACATGTGGTGAAGTCCCACAAGTGGAGCAGAAGGCCCATTATAGGAAACAGCTAGAAATCAGTAGTAATTCAGAGAAAATACTCATGAATATCATAGAATTGTGTGAGAAGTGTAAAAGACATCAAAATGTAAGTTTGTAGTCTAGAAAGGATGTTATACACTACAGAAATCCTTCAAATAGAGTTACTTCACAGGAAAACAGTGTTTCAACCCACTAGAATTCACTGAAAAGTAGTATTCAACTGTAAAACAGTTGAAAGACAAGTGTATATAGCTTCTCAAGATCAGAAAAGAGTGTATAAAGTTGTTTCTACATGTGAAGTCCCACAAGTAGAAAAGAAGGCCCATTATAGGAAACAGCTAGGAATCAGTAGTCATTCAGAGCAAATACTAATGAATATCACAGAATAGAGAGAGAACAAGAGTAAAAGACATCAAAATGTAAGTCTCTAGTCTAGAAAGGATGTTGTACACTGCAGAAATCCTTGAAATAGAGTTAGTTCACATGAAACCAGTGTTTCAAACCACCAGAATGCACTGAAAAGTAGTATTTAACTGTAAAACAGTTGAAAGACAAGTTTATATAGATTCGCAAGTCCACAGAAGACTGTATAAAGTTGTTTCTACATGTGGTGAAGTCCCACAAGTGGAGCAGAAGGCCCATTATAGGAAACAGCTAGAAATCAGTAGTAATTCAGAGGAAATACTAATGAATATCATAGAATTGTGTGAGAACAAGTGTAAAAGACATCAAAATGTAAGTTTCTAGTCTAGAAAGGATGTTATACACTACAGAAATCCTTCAAATAGAGTTACTTCACAAGAAAACAGTGTTTCAACCCACTAGAATTCACTGAAAAGTGGTATTCAACTGTAAAACAGTTGAAAGACAAGTTTATATAGCTTCGCAAGTCCAGAGAAGAGTGTATAAAGTTGTTTCTACATGTGGTGAAGTCCCACAAGTATAAAAGAAGGCCCATTATAGGAAACAGCTAGGAATCAGTAGTCATTCAGAGCAAATACTAATGAATATCACAGAATAGAGAGAGAACAAGAGTAAAAGACATCAAAATGTAAGTCTCTAGTCTAGAAAGGATGTTGTACACTGCAGAAATCCTTGAAATAGAGTTAGTTCACATGAAACCAGTGTTTCAAACCACCAGAATGCACTGAAAAGTAGTATTTAGCTGTAAAACCGTTGAAAGACAAGTTTATATAGCTTCGCAAGTCCACAGAAGACTGTATAAAGTTGTTTCTACATGTGGTGAAGTCCCACAAGTGGAGCAGAAGGCCCATTATAGGAAACAGCTAGAAATCAGTAGTAATTCAGAGAAAATACTCATGAATATCATAGAATTGTGTGAGAAGAAGTGTAAAAGACATCAAAATGAAAGTTTGTAGTCTAGAAAGGATGTTATACACTACAGAAATCCTTCAAATAGAGTTACTTCACAAGAAAACAGTGATTCAACCCACTAGAATTCACTGAAAAGTAGTATTCAACTGTAAAACAGTTGAAAGACAAGTTTATATAGCTTCGCAAGTCCAGAGAAGAGTGTATAAAGTTGTTTCTACATGTGGTGAATTCCCACAAGTAGAAAAGAAGGCCCATTATAGGAAACAGCTAGGAATCAGTAGTCATTCAGAGCAAATACTAATGAATATCACAGAATAGAGAGAGAACAAGAGTAAAAGACATCAAAATGTAAGTCTCTAGTCTAGAAAGGATGTTGTACACTGCAGAAATCCTTGAAATAGAGTTAGTTCACATGAAACCAGTGTTTCAAACCACCAGAATGCACTGAAAAGTAGTATTTAAATGTAAAACAGTTGAAAGACAAGTTTATATAGATTCGCAAGTCCACAGAAGACTGTATAAAGTTGTTTCTACATGTGGTGAAGTCCCACAAGTGGAGCAGAAGGCCCATTATAGGAAACAGCTAGAAATCAGTAGTAATTCAGAGGAAATACTAATGAATATCATAGAATTGTGTGAGAACAAGTGTAAAAGACATCAAAATGTAAGTTTCTAGTCTAGAAAGGATGTTATACACTACAGAAATCCTTCAAATAGAGTTACTTCACAAGAAAACAGTGTTTCAACCCACTAGAATTCACTGAAAAGTGGTATTCAACTGTAAAACAGTTGAAAGACAAGTTTATATAGCTTCGCAAGTCCAGAGAAGAGTGTATAAAGTTGTTTCTACATGTGGTGAAGTCCCAGAAGTATAAAAGAAGGCCCATTATAGGAAACAGCTAGGAATCAGTAGTCATTCAGAGCAAATACTAATGAATATCACAGAATAGAGAGAGAACAAGAGTAAAAGACATCAAAATGTAAGTCTCTAGTCTAGAAAGGATGTTGTACACTGCAGAAATCCTTGAAATAGAGTTAGTTCACATGAAACCAGTGTTTCAAACCACCAGAATGCACTGAAAAGTAGTATTTAGCTGTAAAACCGTTGAAAGACAAGTTTATATAGCTTCGCAAGTCCACAGAAGACTGTATAAAGTTGTTTCTACATGTGGTGAAGTCCCACAAGTAGAGCAGAAGGCCCATTATAGGAAACAGCTAGAAATCAGTAGTAATTCAGAGTGAATACTAATGAATATCATAGACTTGTGTGAGAACAAGTGTAAAAGACATCAAAATGTAAGTTTCTAGTCTATAAAGGATGTTGTACACTACAGAAATCCTTGAAATAGAGTTACTTCACAAGAAAACAGTGTTTCAACCCACTAGAATTCACTGAAAATTAGTGTTCAACTGTAAAACAGTTGAAAGACAAGTGTATATAGCTTCGCAAGTCCACAGAAGACTGTATAAAGTTGTTTCTACATGTGGTGAAGTCCCACAAGTGGAGCAGAAGGCCCATTATAGGAAACAGCTAGAAATCAGTAGTAATTCAGAGAAAATACTCATGAATATCATAGAATTGTGTGAGAAGAAGTGTAAAAGACATCAAAATGTAAGTTTGTAGTCTAGAAAGGATGTTATACACTACAGAAATCCTTCAAATAGAGTTACTTCACAAGAAAACAGTGTTTCAACCCACTAGAATTCACTGAAAAGTAGTGTTCAACTGTAAAACAGTTGAAAGACAAGTGTATATAGCTTCGTAAGTCCACAGAAGACTGTATAAAGTTGTTTCTACATGTGGTGAAGTCCCACAAGTAGAAAATAAGGCCCATTATAGGAAACAGCTAGAAATCAGTAGTAATTCAGAGGAAATACTAATGAATATCATAGAATTGTGTGAGAACAAGTGTAAAAGACATCAAAATGTAAGTTTCTAGTCTA
This sequence comes from Cnephaeus nilssonii, assembly GCF_951640355.1. Lineage (NCBI taxonomy): Eukaryota > Metazoa > Chordata > Mammalia > Chiroptera > Vespertilionidae > Cnephaeus > Cnephaeus nilssonii. Next base: position 25,887 of record NW_027645500.1, on the reverse strand, counting down.
GAAAGGATGTTATACACTACAGAAATCCTTGAAATAGAGTTACTTCACAAGAAAACAGTGTTTCAACCCACTAGAATTCACTGAAAAGTAGTGTTCAACTGTAAAACAGTTGAAAGACAATTGTATATAGCTTCGCAAGTACACAGAAGACTGTATAAACTTGTTTCTACATGTGGTGAAGTCCCACAAGTAGAAAATAAGGCCCATTATAGGAAACAGCTAGAAATCAGTAGTAATTCAGAGGAAATACTAATGAATATCATAGAATTGTGTGAGAACAAGTGTAAAAGACATCAAAATGTAAGTTTCTAGTCTAGAAAGGATGTTATACACTACAGAAATCCTTCAAATAGAGTTACTTCACAAGAAAACAGTGTTTCAACCCAATAGAATTCACTGAAAAGTAGTATTCAACTGTAAAACAGTTGAAAGACAAGTGTATATAGCTTCTCAAGATCAGAAAAGAGTGTATAAAGTTGTTTCTACATGTGGTGAAGTCCCACAAGTAGAAAAGAAGGCCCATTATAGGAAACAGCTAGGAATCAGTAGTCATTCAGAGCAAATACTAATGAATATCACAGAATAGTGAGAGAACAAGAGTAAAAGACATCAAAATGTAAGTCTCTAGTCTAGAAAGGATGTTGTACACTGCAGAAATCCTTGAAATAGAGTTAGTTCACATGAAACCAGTGTTTCAAACCACCAGAATGCACTGAAAAGTAGTATTTAACTGTAAAACAGTTGAAAGACAAGTTTATATAGATTCGCAAGTCCAAAGAAGACTGTATAAAGTTGTTTCTACGTGGTGAAGTCCCACAAGTAGAGCAGAAGGCCCATTATAGGAAACAGCTAGAAATCAGTAGTAATTCAGAGGAAATACTAATGAATATCATAGAATTGTGTGAGAACAAGTGTAAAAGACATCAAAATGTAAGTTTCTAGTCTAGAAAGGATGTTATACACTACAGAAATCCTTAATATAGAGTTACTTCACAAGAAAACAGTGTTTCAACCCACTAGAATTCACTGAAAACTAGTGTTCAACTGTAAAACAGTTGAAAGACAAGTGTATATAGCTTCGCAAGTCCACAGAAGACTGTATAAAGTTGTTTCTACATGTGGTGAAGTCCCACAAGTGGAGCAGAAGGCCCATTATAGGAAACAGCTAGAAATCAGTAGTGATTCAGAGAAAATACTCATGAATATCATAGAATTGTGTGAGAAGAAGTGTAAAAGACATCAAAATGTAAGTTTGTAGTCTAGAAAGGATGTTATACACTACAGAAATCCTTGAAATAGAGTTACTTCACAAGAGAACAGTGTTTCAACCCAATAGAATTCACTGAAAAGTAGTATTCAACTGTAATACAGTTGAAAGACAAGTGTATATAGCTTCTCAAGATCAGAAAAGAGTGTATAAAGTTGTTTCTACATGTGAAGTCCCACAAGTAGAAAAGAAGGCCCATTATAGGAAACAGCTAGGAATCAGTAGTCATTCAGAGCAAATACTAATGAATATCACAGAATAGAGAGAGAACAAGAGTAAAAGACATCAAAATGTAAGTCTCTAGTCTAGAAAGGATGTTGTACACTGCAGAAATCCTTGAAATAGAGTTAGTTCACATGAAACCAGTGTTTCAAACCACCAGAATGCACTGAAAAGTAGTATTTAACTGTAAAACAGTTGAAAGACAAGTTTATATAGATTCGCAAGTCCACAGAAGACTGTATAAAGTTGTTTCTACATGTGGTGAAGTCCCACAAGTGGAGCAGAAGGCCCATTATAGGAAACAGCTAGAAATCAGTAGTAATTCAGAGGAAATACTAATGAATATCATAGAATTGTGTGAGAACAAGTGTAAAAGACATCAAAATGTAAGTTTCTAGTCTAGAAAGGATGTTATACACTACAGAAATCCTTGAAATAGAGTTACTTCACAAGAAAACAGTGTTTCAACCCACTAGAATTCACTGAAAAGTAGTGTTCAACTGTAAAACAGTTGAAAGACAATTGTATATAGCTTCGCAAGTACACAGAAGACTGTATAAAGTTGTTTCTACATGTGGTGAAGTCCCACAAGTAGAAAATAAGGCCCATTATAGGAAACAGCTAGAAATCAGTAGTCATTCAGAGGAAATACTAATGAATATCATAGAATTGTGTGAGAACAAGTGTAAAAGACATCAAAATGTAAGTTTCTAGTCTAGAAAGGATGTTATACACTACAGAAATCCTTCAAATAGAGTTACTTCACAAGAAAACAGTGTTTCAACCCAATAGAATTCACTGAAAAGTAGTATTCAACTGTAAAACAGTTGAAAGACAAGTGTATATAGCTTCTCAAGATCAGAAAAGAGTGTATAAAGTTGTTTCTACATGTGGTGAAGTCCCACAAGTAGAAAAGAAGGCCCATTATAGGAAACAGCTAGGAATCAGTAGTCATTCAGAGCAAATACTAATGAATATCACAGAATAGAGAGAGAACAAGAGTAAAAGACATCAAAATGTAAGTCTCTAGTCTAGAAAGGATGTTGTACACTGCAGAAATCCTTGAAATAGAGTTAGTTCACATGAAACCAGTGTTTCAAACCACCAGAATGCACTGAAAAGTAGTATTTAACTGTAAAACAGTTGAAAGACAAGTTTATATAGATTCGCAAGTCCAAAGAAGACTGTATAAAGTTGTTTCTACATGTGGTGAAGTCCCACAAGTAGAGCAGAAGGCCCATTATAGGAAACAGCTAGAAATCAGTAGTAATTCAGAGGAAATACTAATGAATATCATAGAATTGTGTGAGAACAAGTGTAAAAGACATCAAAATGTAAGTTTCTAGTCTAGAAAGGATGTTATACACTACAGAAATCCTTGAAATAGAGTTACTTCACAAGAAAACAGTGTTTCAACCCACTAGAATTCACTGAAAAGTAGTGTTCAACTGTAAAACAGTTGAAAGACAATTGTATATAGCTTCGCAAGTACACAGAAGACTGTATAAAGTTGTTTCTACATGTGGTGAAGTCCCACAAGTAGAAAATAAGGCCCATTATAGGAAACAGCTAGAAATCAGTAGTAATTCAGAGGAAATACTAATGAATATCATAGAATTGTGTGAGAACAAGTGTAAAAGACATCAAAATGTAAGTTTCTAGTCTAGAAAGGATGTTATACACTACAGAAATCCTTGAAATAGAGTTACTTCACAAGAAAACAGTGTTTCAACCCACTAGAATTCACTGAAAAGTAGTGTTCAACTGTAAAACAGTTGAAAGACAATTGTATATAGCTTCGCAAGTACACAGAAGACTGTATAAAGTTGTTTCTACATGTGGTGAAGTCCCACAAGTAGAAAATAAGGCCCATTATAGGAAACAGCTAGAAATCAGTAGTAATTCAGAGGAAATACTAATGAATATCATAGAATTGTGTGAGAACAAGTGTAAAAGACATCAAAATGTAAGTTTCTAGTCTAGAAAGGATGTTATACACTACAGAAATCCTTCAAATAGAGTTACTTCACAAGAAAACAGTGTTTCAACCCACTAGAATTCACTGAAAAGTGGTATTCAACTGTAAAACAGTTGAAAGACAAGTTTATATAGCTTCGCAAGTCCAGAGAAGAGTGTATAAAGTTGTTTCTACATGTGGTGAAGTCCCACAAGTATAAAAGAAGGCCCATTATAGGAAACAGCTAGGAATCAGTAGTCATTCAGAGCAAATACTAATGAATATCACAGAATAGAGAGAGAACAAGAGTAAAAGACATCAAAATGTAAGTCTCTAGTCTAGAAAGGATGTTGTACACTGCAGAAATCCTTGAAATAGAGTTAGTTCACATGAAACCAGTGTTTCAAACCACCAGAATGCACTGAAAAGTAGTATTTAGCTGTAAAACCGTTGAAAGACAAGTTTATATAGCTTCGCAAGTCCACAGAAGACTGTATAAAGTTGTTTCTACATGTGGTGAAGTCCCACAAGTGGAGCAGAAGGCCCATTATAGGAAACAGCTAGAAATCAGTAGTAATTCAGAGAAAATACTCATGAATATCATAGAATTGTGTGAGAAGAAGTGTAAAAGACATCAAAATGAAAGTTTGTAGTCTAGAAAGGATGTTATACACTACAGAAATCCTTCAAATAGAGTTACTTCACAAGAAAACAGTGATTCAACCCACTAGAATTCACTGAAAAGTAGTATTCAACTGTAAAACAGTTGAAAGACAAGTTTATATAGCTTCGCAAGTCCAGAGAAGAGTGTATAAAGTTGTTTCTACATGTGGTGAATTCCCACAAGTAGAAAAGAAGGCCCATTATAGGAAACAGCTAGGAATCAGTAGTCATTCAGAGCAAATACTAATGAATATCACAGAATAGAGAGAGAACAAGAGTAAAAGACATCAAAATGTAAGTCTCTAGTCTAGAAAGGATGTTGTACACTGCAGAAATCCTTGAAATAGAGTTAGTTCACATGAAACCAGTGTTTCAAACCACCAGAATGCACTGAAAAGTAGTATTTAAATGTAAAACAGTTGAAAGACAAGTTTATATAGATTCGCAAGTCCACAGAAGACTGTATAAAGTTGTTTCTACATGTGGTGAAGTCCCACAAGTGGAGCAGAAGGCCCATTATAGGAAACAGCTAGAAATCAGTAGTAATTCAGAGGAAATACTAATGAATATCATAGAATTGTGTGAGAACAAGTGTAAAAGACATCAAAATGTAAGTTTCTAGTCTAGAAAGGATGTTATACACTACAGAAATCCTTCAAATAGAGTTACTTCACAAGAAAACAGTGTTTCAACCCACTAGAATTCACTGAAAAGTGGTATTCAACTGTAAAACAGTTGAAAGACAAGTTTATATAGCTTCGCAAGTCCAGAGAAGAGTGTATAAAGTTGTTTCTACATGTGGTGAAGTCCCAGAAGTATAAAAGAAGGCCCATTATAGGAAACAGCTAGGAATCAGTAGTCATTCAGAGCAAATACTAATGAATATCACAGAATAGAGAGAGAACAAGAGTAAAAGACATCAAAATGTAAGTCTCTAGTCTAGAAAGGATGTTGTACACTGCAGAAATCCTTGAAATAGAGTTAGTTCACATGAAACCAGTGTTTCAAACCACCAGAATGCACTGAAAAGTAGTATTTAGCTGTAAAACCGTTGAAAGACAAGTTTATATAGCTTCGCAAGTCCACAGAAGACTGTATAAAGTTGTTTCTACATGTGGTGAAGTCCCACAAGTAGAGCAGAAGGCCCATTATAGGAAACAGCTAGAAATCAGTAGTAATTCAGAGTGAATACTAATGAATATCATAGACTTGTGTGAGAACAAGTGTAAAAGACATCAAAATGTAAGTTTCTAGTCTATAAAGGATGTTGTACACTACAGAAATCCTTGAAATAGAGTTACTTCACAAGAAAACAGTGTTTCAACCCACTAGAATTCACTGAAAATTAGTGTTCAACTGTAAAACAGTTGAAAGACAAGTGTATATAGCTTCGCAAGTCCACAGAAGACTGTATAAAGTTGTTTCTACATGTGGTGAAGTCCCACAAGTGGAGCAGAAGGCCCATTATAGGAAACAGCTAGAAATCAGTAGTAATTCAGAGAAAATACTCATGAATATCATAGAATTGTGTGAGAAGAAGTGTAAAAGACATCAAAATGTAAGTTTGTAGTCTAGAAAGGATGTTATACACTACAGAAATCCTTCAAATAGAGTTACTTCACAAGAAAACAGTGTTTCAACCCACTAGAATTCACTGAAAAGTAGTGTTCAACTGTAAAACAGTTGAAAGACAAGTGTATATAGCTTCGTAAGTCCACAGAAGACTGTATAAAGTTGTTTCTACATGTGGTGAAGTCCCACAAGTAGAAAATAAGGCCCATTATAGGAAACAGCTAGAAATCAGTAGTAATTCAGAGGAAATACTAATGAATATCATAGAATTGTGTGAGAACAAGTGTAAAAGACATCAAAATGTAAGTTTCTAGTCTAGAAAGGATGTTATACACTACAGAAATCCTTGAAATAGAGTTACTTCACAAGAAAACAGTGTTTCAACCCACTAGAATTCACTGAAAAGTAGTGTTCAACTGTAAAACAGTTGAAAGACAATTGTATATAGCTTCGCAAGTACACAGAAGACTGTATAAACTTGTTTCTACATGTGGTGAAGTCCCACAAGTAGAAAATAAGGCCCATTATAGGAAACAGCTAGAAATCAGTAGTAATTCAGAGGAAATACTAATGAATATCATAGAATTGTGTGAGAACAAGTGTAAAAGACATCAAAATGTAAGTTTCTAGTCTAGAAAGGATGTTATACACTACAGAAATCCTTCAAATAGAGTTACTTCACAAGAAAACAGTGTTTCAACCCAATAGAATTCACTGAAAAGTAGTATTCAACTGTAAAACAGTTGAAAGACAAGTGTATATAGCTTCTCAAGATCAGAAAAGAGTGTATAAAGTTGTTTCTACATGTGGTGAAGTCCCACAAGTAGAAAAGAAGGCCCATTATAGGAAACAGCTAGGAATCAGTAGTCATTCAGAGCAAATACTAATGAATATCACAGAATAGAGAGAGAACAAGAGTAAAAGACATCAAAATGTAAGTCTCTAGTCTAGAAAGGATGTTGTACACTGCAGAAATCCTTGAAATAGAGTTAGTTCACATGAAACCAGTGTTTCAAACCACCAGAATGCACTGAAAAGTAGTATTTAACTGTAAAACAGTTGAAAGACAAGTTTATATAGATTCGCAAGTCCAAAGAAGACTGTATAAAGTTGTTTCTACGTGGTGAAGTCCCACAAGTAGAGCAGAAGGCCCATTATAGGAAACAGCTAGAAATCAGTAGTAATTCAGAGGAAATACTAATGAATATCATAGAATTGTGTGAGAACAAGTGTAAAAGACATCAAAATGTAAGTTTCTAGTCTAGAAAGGATGTTATACACTACAGAAATCCTTAATATAGAGTTACTTCACAAGAAAACAGTGTTTCAACCCACTAGAATTCACTGAAAACTAGTGTTCAACTGTAAAACAGTTGAAAGACAAGTGTATATAGCTTCGCAAGTCCACAGAAGACTGTATAAAGTTGTTTCTACATGTGGTGAAGTCCCACAAGTGGAGCAGAAGGCCCATTATAGGAAACAGCTAGAAATCAGTAGTGATTCAGAGAAAATACTCATGAATATCATAGAATTGTGTGAGAAGAAGTGTAAAAGACATCAAAATGTAAGTTTGTAGTCTAGAAAGGATGTTATACACTACAGAAATCCTTGAAATAGAGTTACTTCACAAGAGAACAGTGTTTCAACCCAATAGAATTCACTGAAAAGTAGTATTCAACTGTAATACAGTTGAAAGACAAGTGTATATAGCTTCTCAAGATCAGAAAAGAGTGTATAAAGTTGTTTCTACATGTGAAGTCCCACAAGTAGAAAAGAAGGCCCATTATAGGAAACAGCTAGGAATCAGTAGTCATTCAGAGCAAATACTAATGAATATCACAGAATAGAGAGAGAACAAGAGTAAAAGACATCAAAATGTAAGTCTCTAGTCTAGAAAGGATGTTGTACACTGCAGAAATCCTTGAAATAGAGTTAGTTCACATGAAACCAGTGTTTCAAACCACCAGAATGCACTGAAAAGTAGTATTTAACTGTAAAACAGTTGAAAGACAAGTTTATATAGATTCGCAAGTCCACAGAAGACTGTATAAAGTTGTTTCTACATGTGGTGAAGTCCCACAAGTGGAGCAGAAGGCCCATTATAGGAAACAGCTAGAAATCAGTAGTAATTCAGAGGAAATACTAATGAATATCATAGAATTGTGTGAGAACAAGTGTAAAAGACATCAAAATGTAAGTTTCTAGTCTAGAAAGGATGTTATACACTACAGAAATCCTTGAAATAGAGTTACTTCACAAGAAAACAGTGTTTCAACCCACTAGAATTCACTGAAAAGTAGTGTTCAACTGTAAAACAGTTGAAAGACAATTGTATATAGCTTCGCAAGTACACAGAAGACTGTATAAAGTTGTTTCTACATGTGGTGAAGTCCCACAAGTAGAAAATAAGGCCCATTATAGGAAACAGCTAGAAATCAGTAGTCATTCAGAGGAAATACTAATGAATATCATAGAATTGTGTGAGAACAAGTGTAAAAGACATCAAAATGTAAGTTTCTAGTCTAGAAAGGATGTTATACACTACAGAAATCCTTCAAATAGAGTTACTTCACAAGAAAACAGTGTTTCAACCCAATAGAATTCACTGAAAAGTAGTATTCAACTGTAAAACAGTTGAAAGACAAGTGTATATAGCTTCTCAAGATCAGAAAAGAGTGTATAAAGTTGTTTCTACATGTGGTGAAGTCCCACAAGTAGAAAAGAAGGCCCATTATAGGAAACAGCTAGGAATCAGTAGTCATTCAGAGCAAATACTAATGAATATCACAGAATAGAGAGAGAACAAGAGTAAAAGACATCAAAATGTAAGTCTCTAGTCTAGAAAGGATGTTGTACACTGCAGAAATCCTTGAAATAGAGTTAGTTCACATGAAACCAGTGTTTCAAACCACCAGAATGCACTGAAAAGTAGTATTTAACTGTAAAACAGTTGAAAGACAAGTTTATATAGATTCGCAAGTCCAAAGAAGACTGTATAAAGTTGTTTCTACATGTGGTGAAGTCCCACAAGTAGAGCAGAAGGCCCATTATAGGAAACAGCTAGAAATCAGTAGTAATTCAGAGGAAATACTAATGAATATCATAGAATTGTGTGAGAACAAGTGTAAAAGACATCAAAATGTAAGTTTCTAGTCTAGAAAGGATGTTATACACTACAGAAATCCTTGAAATAGAGTTACTTCACAAGAAAACAGTGTTTCAACCCACTAGAATTCACTGAAAAGTAGTGTTCAACTGTAAAACAGTTGAAAGACAATTGTATATAGCTTCGCAAGTACACAGAAGACTGTATAAAGTTGTTTCTACATGTGGTGAAGTCCCACAAGTAGAAAATAAGGCCCATTATAGGAAACAGCTAGAAATCAGTAGTAATTCAGAGGAAATACTAATGAATATCATAGAATTGTGTGAGAACAAGTGTAAAAGACATCAAAATGTAAGTTTCTAGTCTAGAAAGGATGTTATACACTACAGAAATCCTTGAAATAGAGTTACTTCACAAGAAAACAGTGTTTCAACCCACTAGAATTCACTGAAAAGTAGTGTTCAACTGTAAAACAGTTGAAAGACAATTGTATATAGCTTCGCAAGTACACAGAAGACTGTATAAAGTTGTTTCTACATGTGGTGAAGTCCCACAAGTAGAAAATAAGGCCCATTATAGGAAACAGCTAGAAATCAGTAGTAATTCAGAGGAAATACTAATGAATATCATAGAATTGTGTGAGAACAAGTGTAAAAGACATCAAAATGTAAGTTTCTAGTCTAGAAAGGATGTTATACACTACAGAAATCCTTCAAATAGAGTTACTTCACAAGAAAACAGTGTTTCAACCCAATAGAATTCACTGAAAAGTAGTATTCAACTGTAAAACAGTTGAAAGACAAGTGTATATAGCTTCTCAAGATCAGAAAAGAGTGTATAAAGTTGTTTCTACATGTGGTGAAGTCCCACAAGTAGAAAAGAAGGCCCATTATAGGAAACAGCTAGGAATCAGTAGTCATTCAGAGCAAATACTAATGAATATCACAGAATAGAGAGAGAACAAGAGTAAAAGACATCAAAATGTAAGTCTCTAGTCTAGAAAGGATGTTGTACACTGCAGAAATCCTTGAAATAGAGTTAGTTCACATGAAACCAGTGTTTCAAACCACCAGAATGCACTGAAAAGTAGTATTTAACTGTAAAACAGTTGAAAGACAAGTTTATATAGATTCGCAAGTCCAAAGAAGACTGTATAAAGTTGTTTCTACATGTGGTGAAGTCCCACAAGTAGAGCAGAAGGCCCATTATAGGAAACAGCTAGAAATCAGTAGTAATTCAGAGGAAATACTAATGAATATCATAGAATTGTGTGAGAACAAGTGTAAAAGACATCAAAATGTAAGTTTCTAGTCTAGAAAGGATGTTATACACTACAGAAATCCTTGAAATAGAGTTACTTCACAAGAAAACAGTGTTTCAACCCACTAGAATTCACTGAAAAGTAGTGTTCAACTGTAAAACAGTTGAAAGACAATTGTATATAGCTTCGCAAGTACACAGAAGACTGTATAAAGTTGTTTCTACATGTGGTGAAGTCCCACAAGTAGAAAATAAGGCCCATTATAGGAAACAGCTAGAAATCAGTAGTAATTCAGAGGAAATACTAATGAATATCATAGAATTGTGTGAGAACAAGTGTAAAAGACATCAAAATGTAAGTTTCTAGTCTAGAAAGGATGTTATACACTACAGAAATCCTTGAAATAGAGTTACTTCACAAGAAAACAGTGTTTCAACCCACTAGAATTCACTGAAAAGTAGTGTTCAACTGTAAAACAGTTGAAAGACAATTGTATATAGCTTCGCAAGTACACAGAAGACTGTATAAAGTTGTTTCTACATGTGGTGAAGTCCCACAAGTAGAAAATAAGGCCCATTATAGGAAACAGCTAGAAATCAGTAGTAATTCAGAGGAAATACTAATGAATATCATAGAATTGTGTGAGAACAAGTGTAAAAGACATCAAAATGTAAGTTTCTAGTCTAGAAAGGATGTTATACACTACAGAAATCCTTCAAATAGAGTTACTTCACAAGAAAACAGTGTTTCAACCCAATAGAATTCACTGAAAAGTAGTATTCAACTGTAAAACAGTTGAAAGACAAGTGTATATAGCTTCTCAAGATCAGAAAAGAGTGTATAAAGTTGTTTCTACATGTGGTGAAGTCCCACAAGTAGAAAAGAAGGCCCATTATAGGAAACAGCTAGGAATCAGTAGTCATTCAGAGCAAATACTAATGAATATCACAGAATAGAGAGAGAACAAGTGTAAAAGACATCAAAATGTAAGTCTCTAGTCTAGAAAGGATGTTGTACACTGCAGAAATCCTTGAAATAGAGTTAGTTCACATGAAACCAGTGTTTCAAACCACCACAATGCACTGAAAAGTAGTATTTAACTGTAAAACAGTTGAAAGACAAGTTTATATAGATTCGCAAGTCCAAAGAAGACTGTATAAAGTTGTTTCTACATGTGGTGAAGTCCCACAAGTAGAGCAGAAGGCCCATTATAGGAAACAGCTAGAAATCAGTAGTAATTCAGAGGAAATACTAATGAATATCATAGAATTGTGTGAGAACAAGTGTAAAAGACATCAAAATGTAAGTTTCTAGTCTAGAAAGGATGTTATACACTACAGAAATCCTTGAAATAGAGTTACTTCACAAGAAAACAGTGTTTCAACCCACTAGAATTCACTGAAAAGTAGTGTTCAACTGTAAAACAGTTGAAAGACAATTGTATATAGCTTCGCAAGTACACAGAAGACTGTATAAAGTTGTTTCTACATGTGGTGAAGTCCCACAAGTAGAAAATAAGGCCCATTATAGGAAACAGCTAGAAATCAGTAGTAATTCAGAGCAAATACTAATGAATATCATAGAATTGTGTGAGAACAAGTGTAAAAGACATCAAAATGTAAGTTTCTAGTCTAGAAAGGATGTTATACACTACAGAAATCCTTGAAATAGAGTTACTTCACAAGAAAACAGTGTTTCAACCCACTAGAATTCACTGAAAAGTAGTGTTCAACTGTAAAACAGTTGAAAGACAATTGTATATAGCTTCGCAAGTACACAGAAGACTGTATAAAGTTGTTTCTACATGTGGTGAAGTCCCACAAGTAGAAAATAAGGCCCATTATAGGAAACAGCTAGAAATCAGTAGTAATTCAGAGGAAATACTAATGAATATCATAGAATTGTGTGAGAACAAGTGTAAAAGACATCAAAATGTAAGTTTCTAGTCTAGAAAGGATGTTATACACTACAGAAATCCTTCAAATAGAGTTACTTCACAAGAAAACAGTGTTTCAACCCAATAGAATTCACTGAAAAGTAGTATTCAACTGTAAAACAGTTGAAAGACAAGTGTATATAGCTTCTCAAGATCAGAAAAGAGTGTATAAAGTTGTTTCTACATGTGGTGAAGTCCCACAAGTAGAAAAGAAGGCCCATTATAGGAAACAGCTAGGAATCAGTAGTCATTCAGAGCAAATACTAATGAATATCACAGAATAGAGAGAGAACAAGAGTAAAAGACATCAAAATGTAAGTCTCTAGTCTAGAAAGGATGTTGTACACTGCAGAAATCCTTGAAATAGAGTTAGTTCACATGAAACCAGTGTTTCAAACCACCACAATGCACTGAAAAGTAGTATTTAACTGTAAAACAGTTGAAAGACAAGTTTATATAGATTCGCAAGTCCAAAGAAGACTGTATAAAGTTGTTTCTACGTGGTGAAGTCCCACAAGTAGAGCAGAAGGCCCATTATAGGAAACAGCTAGAAATCAGTAGTAATTCAGAGGAAATACTAATGAATATCATAGAATTGTGTGAGAACAAGTGTAAAAGACATCAAAATGTAAGTTTCTAGTCTAGAAAGGATGTTATACACTACAGAAATCCTTGAAATAGAGTTACTTCACAAGAAAACAGTGTTTCAACCCACTAGAATTCACTGAAAAGTAGTGTTCAACTGTAAAACAGTTGAAAGACAAGTGTATATAGCTTCGCAAGTCCACAGAAGACTGTATAAAGTTGTTTCTACATGTGGTGAAGTCCCACAAGTAGAGCAGAAAGTCCATTTTAGGAAACAGCTAGAAATCAGTAGTAATTCAGAGAAATAGTAATGAATATCATAGACTTGTGTGAGAACAAGTGTAAAAGACATCAAAATGTAAGTTTCTAGTCTAGAAAGGATGTTATACACTACAGAAATCCTTAAAATAGAGTTACCTCACAAGAAAACAGTGTTTCAACCCACTAGAATTCACTGAAAACTAGTGTTCAACTGTAAAACAGTTGAAAGACAAGTGTATATAGCTTCGCAAGTCCACAGAAGACTGTATAAAGTTGTTTCTACATGTGGTGAAGTCCCACAAGTGGAGCAGAAGGCCCATTATAGGAAACAGCTAGAAATCAGTAGTAATTCAGAGAAAATACTCATGAATATCATAGAATTGTGTGAGAAGAAGTGTAAAAGACATCAAAATGTAAGTTTGTAGTCTAGAAAGGATGTTATACACTACAGAAATCCTTGAAATAGAGTTACTTCACAAGAGAACAGTGTTTCAACCCAATAGAATTCACTGAAAAGTAGTATTCAACTGTAATACAGTTGAAAGACAAGTGTATATAGCTTCTCAAGATCAGAAAAGAGTGTATAAAGTTGTTTCTACATGTGAAGTCCCACAAGTAGAAAAGAAGGCCCATTATAGGAAACAGCTAGGAATCAGTAGTCATTCAGAGCAAATACTAATGAATATCACAGAATAGAGAGAGAACAAGAGTAAAAGACATCGAAATGTAAGTCTCTAGTCTAGAAAGGATGTTGTACACTGCAGAAATCCTTGAAATAGAGTTAGTTCACATGAAACCAGTGTTTCAAACCACCAGAATGCACTGAAAAGTAGTATTTAACTGTAAAACAGTTGAAAGACAAGTTTATATAGATTAGCAAGTCCACAGAAGACTGTATAAAGTTGTTTCTACATGTGGTGAAGTCCCACAAGTGGAGCAGAAGGCCCATTATAGGAAACAGCTAGAAATCAGTAGTAATTCAGAGGAAATACTAATGAATATCATAGAATTGTGTGAGAACAAGTGTAAAAGACATCAAAATGTAAGTTTCTAGTCTAGAAAGGATGTTATACACTACAGAAATCCTTGAAATAGAGTTACTTCACAAGAAAACAGTGTTTCAACCCACTAGAATTCACTGAAAAGTAGTGTTCAACTGTAAAACAGTTGAAAGACAATTGTATATAGCTTCGCAAGTACACAGAAGACTGTATAAAGTTGTTTCTACATGTGGTGAAGTCCCACAAGTAGAAAATAAGGCCCATTATAGGAAACAGCTAGAAATCAGTAGTAATTCAGAGGAAATACTAATGAATATCATAGAATTGTGTGAGAACAAGTGTAAAAGACATCAAAATGTAAGTTTCTAGTCTAGAAAGGATGTTATACACTACAGAAATCCTTCAAATAGAGTTACTTCACAAGAAAACAGTGTTTCAACCCAATAGAATTCACTGAAAAGTAGTATTCAACTGTAAAACAGTTGAAAGACAAGTGTATATAGCTTCTCAAGATCAGAAAAGAGTGTATAAAGTTGTTTCTACATGTGGTGAAGTCCCACAAGTAGAGCAGAAGGCCCATTATAGGAAACAGCTAGAAATCAGTAGTAATTCAGAGGAAATACTAACGAATATCATAGAATTGTGTGAGAACAAGTGTAAAAGACATCAAAATGTAAGTTTCTAGTCTAGAAAGGATGTTATACACTGCAGAAATCCTTGAAATAGAGTTACTTCACAAGAAAACAGTGTTTCAACCCACTAGAATTCACTGAAAAGTAGTGTTCAACTGTAAAACAGTTGAAAGACAATTGTATATAGCTTCGCAAGTACACAGAAGACTGTATAAAGTTGTTTCTACATGTGGTGAAGTCCCACAAGTAGAAAATAAGGCCCATTATAGGAAACAGCTAGAAATCAGTAGTAATTCAGAGGAAATACTAATGAATATCATAGAATTGTGTGAGAACAAGTGTAAAAGACATCAAAATATAAGTTTCTAGTCTAGAAAGGATGTTATACACTACAGAAATCCTTGAAATAGAGTTACTTCACAAGAAAACAGTGTTTCAACCCACTAGAATTCACTGAAAAGTAGTGTTCAACTGTAAAACAGTTGAAAGACAAGTGTATATAGCTTCGCAAGTCCACAGAAGACTGTATAAAGTTGTTTCTACATGTGGTGAAGTCCCACAAGTGGAGCAGAAGGCCCATTATAGGAAACAGCTAGAAATCAGTAGTAATTCAGAGGAAATACTAATAAATATCATAGAATTGTGTGAGAACAAGTGTAAAAGACATCAAAATGTAAGTTTCTAGTCTAGAAAGGATGTTATACACTACAGAAATCCTTCAAATAGAGTTACTTCACAAGAAAACAGTGTTTCAACCCACTAGAATTCACTGAAAAGTAGTATTCAACTGTAAAACAGTTGAAAGACAAGTTTATATAGCTTCGCAAGTCCAGAGAAGAGTGTATAAAGTTGTTTCTACATGTGGTGAATTCCCACAAGTAGAAAAGAAGGCCCATTATAGGAAACAGCTAGGAATCAGTAGTCATTCAGAGCAAATACTAATGAATATCACAGAATAGAGAGAGAACAAGAGTAAAAGACATCAAAATGTAAGTCTCTAGTCTAGAAAGGATGTTGTACACTGCAGAAATCCTTGAAATAGAGTTAGTTCACATGAAACCAGTGTTTCAAACCACCAGAATGCACTGAAAAGTAGTATTTAACTGTAAAACAGTTGAAAGACAAGTTTATATAGATTCGCAAGTCCACAGAAGACTGTATAAAGTTGTTTCTACATTTGGTGAAGTCCCACAAGTAGAGCAGAAGGCCCATTATAGGAAACAGCTAGAAATCAGTAGTAATTCAGAGAAAATACTCATGTATATCATAGAATTGTGTGAGAAGAAGTGTAAAAGACATCAAAATGTAAGTTTCTAGTCTAGAAAGGATGTTATACACTGCAGAAATCCTTGAAATAGAGTTACTTCACAAGAAAACAGTGTTTCAACCCACTAGAATTCACTGAAAAGTAGTGTTCAACTGTAAAACAGTTGAAAGACAATTGTATATAGCTTCGCAAGTACACAGAAGACTGTATAAAGTTGTTTCTACATGTGGTGAAGTCCCACAAGTAGAAAATAAGGCCCATTATAGGAAACAGCTAGAAATCAGTAGTAATTCAGAGGAAATACTAATGAATATCATAGAATTGTGTGAGAACAAGTGTAAAAGACATCAAAATGTAAGTTTCTAGTCTAGAAAGGATGTTATACACTACAGAAATCCTTGAAATAGAGTTACTTCACAAGAAAACAGTGTTTCAACCCACTAGAATTCACTGAAAAGTAGTGTTCAACTGTAAAACAGTTGAAAGACAATTGTATATAGCTTCGCAAGTACACAGAAGACTGTATAAAGTTGTTTCTACATGTGGTGAAGTCCCACAAGTAGAAAATAAGGCCCATTATAGGAAACAGCTAGAAATCAGTAGTAATTCAGAGGAAATACTAATGAATATCATAGAATTGTGTGAGAACAAGTGTAAAAGACATCAAAATGTAAGTTTCTAGTCTAGAAAGGATGTTATACACTACAGAAATCCTTCAAATAGAGTTACTTCACAAGAAAACAGTGTTTCAACCCAATAGAATTCACTGAAAAGTAGTATTCAACTGTAAAACAGTTGAAAGACAAGTGTATATAGCTTCTCAAGATCAGAAAAGAGTGTATAAAGTTGTTTCTACATGTGGTGAAGTCCCACAAGTAGAAAAGAAGGCCCATTATAGGAAACAGCTAGGAATCAGTAGTCATTCAGAGCAAATACTAATGAATATCACAGAATAGAGAGAGAACAAGTGTAAAAGACATCAAAATGTAAGTCTCTAGTCTAGAAAGGATGTTGTACACTGCAGAAATCCTTGAAATAGAGTTAGTTCACATGAAACCAGTGTTTCAAACCACCACAATGCACTGAAAAGTAGTATTTAACTGTAAAACAGTTGAAAGACAAGTTTATATAGATTCGCAAGTCCAAAGAAGACTGTATAAAGTTGTTTCTACATGTGGTGAAGTCCCACAAGTAGAGCAGAAGGCCCATTATAGGAAACAGCTAGAAATCAGTAGTAATTCAGAGGAAATACTAATGAATATCATAGAATTGTGTGAGAACAAGTGTAAAAGACATCAAAATGTAAGTTTCTAGTCTAGAAAGGATGTTATACACTACAGAAATCCTTGAAATAGAGTTACTTCACAAGAAAACAGTGTTTCAACCCACTAGAATTCACTGAAAAGTAGTGTTCAACTGTAAAACAGTTGAAAGACAATTGTATATAGCTTCGCAAGTACACAGAAGACTGTATAAAGTTGTTTCTACATGTGGTGAAGTCCCACAAGTAGAAAATAAGGCCCATTATAGGAAACAGCTAGAAATCAGTAGTAATTCAGAGCAAATACTAATGAATATCATAGAATTGTGTGAGAACAAGTGTAAAAGACATCAAAATGTAAGTTTCTAGTCTAGAAAGGATGTTATACACTACAGAAGTCCTTGAAATAGAGTTACTTCACAAGAAAACAGTGTTTCAACCCACTAGAATTCACTGAAAAGTAGTGTTCAACTGTAAAACAGTTGAAAGACAATTGTATATAGCTTCGCAAGTACACAGAAGACTGTATAAAGTTGTTTCTACATGTGGTGAAGTCCCACAAGTAGAAAATAAGGCCCATTATAGGAAACAGCTAGAAATCAGTAGTAATTCAGAGGAAATACTAATGAATATCATAGAATTGTGTGAGAACAAGTGTAAAAGACATCAAAATGTAAGTTTCTAGTCTAGAAAGGATGTTATACACTACAGAAATCCTTCAAATAGAGTTACTTCACAAGAAAACAGTGTTTCAACCCAATAGAATTCACTGAAAAGTAGTATTCAACTGTAAAACAGTTGAAAGACAAGTGTATATAGCTTCTCAAGATCAGAAAAGAGTGTATAAAGTTGTTTCTACATGTGGTGAAGTCCCACAAGTAGAAAAGAAGGCCCATTATAGGAAACAGCTAGGAATCAGTAGTCATTCAGAGCAAATACTAATGAATATCACAGAATAGAGAGAGAACAAGAGTAAAAGACATCAAAATGTAAGTCTCTAGTCTAGAAAGGATGTTGTACACTGCAGAAATCCTTGAAATAGAGTTAGTTCACATGAAACCAGTGTTTCAAACCACCACAATGCACTGAAAAGTAGTATTTAACTGTAAAACAGTTGAAAGACAAGTTTATATAGATTCGCAAGTCCAAAGAAGACTGTATAAAGTTGTTTCTACGTGGTGAAGTCCCACAAGTAGAGCAGAAGGCCCATTATAGGAAACAGCTAGAAATCAGTAGTAATTCAGAG
The DNA here is from genome assembly GCF_951640355.1 of Cnephaeus nilssonii. Taxonomy (NCBI): domain Eukaryota; kingdom Metazoa; phylum Chordata; class Mammalia; order Chiroptera; family Vespertilionidae; genus Cnephaeus; species Cnephaeus nilssonii. The sequence goes on along the minus strand of NW_027645500.1, from coordinate 7,650 downwards.
GAAATACTAATGAATATCATAGAATTGTGTGAGAACAAGTGTAAAAGACATCAAAATGTAAGTTTCTAGTCTAGAAAGGATGTTATACACTACAGAAATCCTTGAAATAGAGTTACTTCACAAGAAAACAGTGTTTCAACCCACTAGAATTCACTGAAAAGTAGTGTTCAACTGTAAAACAGTTGAAAGACAAGTGTATATAGCTTCGCAAGTCCACAGAAGACTGTATAAAGTTGTTTCTACATGTGGTGAAGTCCCACAAGTAGAGCAGAAAGTCCATTTTAGGAAACAGCTAGAAATCAGTAGTAATTCAGAGAAATACTAATGAATATCATAGACTTGTGTGAGAACAAGTGTAAAAGACATCAAAATGTAAGTTTCTAGTCTAGAAAGGATGTTATACACTACAGAAATCCTTAAAATAGAGTTACCTCACAAGAAAACAGTGTTTCAACCCACTAGAATTCACTGAAAACTAGTGTTCAACTGTAAAACAGTTGAAAGACAAGTGTATATAGCTTCGCAAGTCCACAGAAGACTGTATAAAGTTGTTTCTACATGTGGTGAAGTCCCACAAGTGGAGCAGAAGGCCCATTATAGGAAACAGCTAGAAATCAGTAGTAATTCAGAGAAAATACTCATGAATATCATAGAATTGTGTGAGAAGAAGTGTAAAAGACATCAAAATGTAAGTTTGTAGTCTAGAAAGGATGTTATACACTACAGAAATCCTTGAAATAGAGTTACTTCACAAGAGAACAGTGTTTCAACCCAATAGAATTCACTGAAAAGTAGTATTCAACTGTAATACAGTTGAAAGACAAGTGTATATAGCTTCTCAAGATCAGAAAAGAGTGTATAAAGTTGTTTCTACATGTGAAGTCCCACAAGTAGAAAAGAAGGCCCATTATAGGAAACAGCTAGGAATCAGTAGTCATTCAGAGCAAATACTAATGAATATCACAGAATAGAGAGAGAACAAGAGTAAAAGACATCGAAATGTAAGTCTCTAGTCTAGAAAGGATGTTGTACACTGCAGAAATCCTTGAAATAGAGTTAGTTCACATGAAACCAGTGTTTCAAACCACCAGAATGCACTGAAAAGTAGTATTTAACTGTAAAACAGTTGAAAGACAAGTTTATATAGATTAGCAAGTCCACAGAAGACTGTATAAAGTTGTTTCTACATGTGGTGAAGTCCCACAAGTGGAGCAGAAGGCCCATTATAGGAAACAGCTAGAAATCAGTAGTAATTCAGAGGAAATACTAATGAATATCATAGAATTGTGTGAGAACAAGTGTAAAAGACATCAAAATGTAAGTTTCTAGTCTAGAAAGGATGTTATACACTACAGAAATCCTTGAAATAGAGTTACTTCACAAGAAAACAGTGTTTCAACCCACTAGAATTCACTGAAAAGTAGTGTTCAACTGTAAAACAGTTGAAAGACAATTGTATATAGCTTCGCAAGTACACAGAAGACTGTATAAAGTTGTTTCTACATGTGGTGAAGTCCCACAAGTAGAAAATAAGGCCCATTATAGGAAACAGCTAGAAATCAGTAGTAATTCAGAGGAAATACTAATGAATATCATAGAATTGTGTGAGAACAAGTGTAAAAGACATCAAAATGTAAGTTTCTAGTCTAGAAAGGATGTTATACACTACAGAAATCCTTCAAATAGAGTTACTTCACAAGAAAACAGTGTTTCAACCCAATAGAATTCACTGAAAAGTAGTATTCAACTGTAAAACAGTTGAAAGACAAGTGTATATAGCTTCTCAAGATCAGAAAAGAGTGTATAAAGTTGTTTCTACATGTGGTGAAGTCCCACAAGTAGAGCAGAAGGCCCATTATAGGAAACAGCTAGAAATCAGTAGTAATTCAGAGGAAATACTAACGAATATCATAGAATTGTGTGAGAACAAGTGTAAAAGACATCAAAATGTAAGTTTCTAGTCTAGAAAGGATGTTATACACTACAGAAATCCTTGAAATAGAGTTACTTCACAAGAAAACAGTGTTTCAACCCACTAGAATTCACTGAAAAGTAGTGTTCAACTGTAAAACAGTTGAAAGACAATTGTATATAGCTTCGCAAGTACACAGAAGACTGTATAAAGTTGTTTCTACATGTGGTGAAGTCCCACAAGTAGAAAATAAGGCCCATTATAGGAAACAGCTAGAAATCAGTAGTAATTCAGAGGAAATACTAATGAATATCATAGAATTGTGTGAGAACAAGTGTAAAAGACATCAAAATATAAGTTTCTAGTCTAGAAAGGATGTTATACACTACAGAAATCCTTGAAATAGAGTTACTTCACAAGAAAACAGTGTTTCAACCCACTAGAATTCACTGAAAAGTAGTGTTCAACTGTAAAACAGTTGAAAGACAAGTGTATATAGCTTCGCAAGTCCACAGAAGACTGTATAAAGTTGTTTCTACATGTGGTGAAGTCCCACAAGTGGAGCAGAAGGCCCATTATAGGAAACAGCTAGAAATCAGTAGTAATTCAGAGGAAATACTAATAAATATCATAGAATTGTGTGAGAACAAGTGTAAAAGACATCAAAATGTAAGTTTCTAGTCTAGAAAGGATGTTATACACTACAGAAATCCTTCAAATAGAGTTACTTCACAAGAAAACAGTGTTTCAACCCACTAGAATTCACTGAAAAGTAGTATTCAACTGTAAAACAGTTGAAAGACAAGTTTATATAGCTTCGCAAGTCCAGAGAAGAGTGTATAAAGTTGTTTCTACATGTGGTGAATTCCCACAAGTAGAAAAGAAGGCCCATTATAGGAAACAGCTAGGAATCAGTAGTCATTCAGAGCAAATACTAATGAATATCACAGAATAGAGAGAGAACAAGAGTAAAAGACATCAAAATGTAAGTCTCTAGTCTAGAAAGGATGTTGTACACTGCAGAAATCCTTGAAATAGAGTTAGTTCACATGAAACCAGTGTTTCAAACCACCAGAATGCACTGAAAAGTAGTATTTAACTGTAAAACAGTTGAAAGACAAGTTTATATAGATTCGCAAGTCCACAGAAGACTGTATAAAGTTGTTTCTACATTTGGTGAAGTCCCACAAGTAGAGCAGAAGGCCCATTATAGGAAACAGCTAGAAATCAGTAGTAATTCAGAGAAAATACTCATGTATATCATAGAATTGTGTGAGAAGAAGTGTAAAAGACATCAAAATGTAAGTTTCTAGTCTAGAAAGGATGTTATACACTGCAGAAATCCTTGAAATAGAGTTACTTCACAAGAAAACAGTGTTTCAACCCACTAGAATTCACTGAAAAGTAGTGTTCAACTGTAAAACAGTTGAAAGACAAGTGTATATAACTTCTCAAGATCAGAAAAGAGTGTATAAAGTTGTTTCTACATGTGGTGAAGTCCCACAAGTAGAAAAGAAGGCCCATTATAGTAAACAGCTAGAAATCAGTAGTAATTCAGAGGAAATACTAATGAATATCATAGACTTGTGTGAGAACAAGTGTAAAAGACATCAAAATGTAAGTTTCTAGTCTAGAAAGGATGTTATACACTACAGAAATCCTTGAAATAGAGTTACTTCACAAGAAAACAGTGTTTCAACCCACTAGAATTGACTGAAAAGTAGTGTTCAACTGTAAAACAGTTGAAAGACAAGTGTATATAGCTTCGCAAGTCCACAGAAGACTGTATAAAGTTGTTTCTACATGTGGTGAAGTCCCACAAGTAGAGCAGAAGGTACATTTTAGGAAACAGCTAGAAATCAGTAGTAATTCAGAGAAATACTAATGAATATCATAGACTTGTGTGAGAACAAGTGTAAAAGACATCAAAATGTAAGTTTCTAGTCTAGAAAGGATGTTATACACTACAGAAATCCTTAAAATAGAGTTACTTCACAAGAAAACAGTGTTTCAACCCACTAGAATTCACTGAAAACTAGTGTTCAACTGTAAAACAGTTGAAAGACAAGTGTATATAGCTTCGCAAGTCCACAGAAGACTGTATAAAGTTGTTTCTACATGTGGTGAAGTCCCACAAGTGGAGCAGAAGGCCCATTATAGGAAACAGCTAGAAATCAGTAGTAATTCAGAGAAAATACTCATGAATATCATAGAATTGTGTGAGAAGAAGTGTAAAAGACATCAAAATGTAAGTTTGTAGTCTAGAAAGGATGTTATACACTACAGAAATCCTTGAAATAGAGTTACTTCACAAGAGAACAGTGTTTCAACCCAATGGAATTCACTGAAAAGTAGTATTCAACTGTAAAACAGTTGAAAGACAAGTGTATATAGCTTCTCAAGATCAGAAAAGAGTGTATAAAGTTGTTTCTACATGTGAAGTCCCACAAGTAGAAAAGAAGGCCCATTATAGGAAACAGCTAGGAATCAGTAGTCATTCAGAGCAAATACTAATGAATATCACAGAATAGAGAGAGAACAAGAGTAAAAGACATCAAAATGTAAGTCTCTAGTCTAGAAAGGATGTTGTACACTGCAGAAATCCTTGAAATAGAGTTAGTTCACATGAAACCGGTGTTTCAAACCACCAGAATGCACTGAAAAGTAGTATTTAACTGTAAAACAGTTGAAAGACAAGTTTATATAGCTTCGCAAGTCCACCGAAGAATGTATAAAGTTGTTTCTACATGTGGTGAAGTCCCACAAGTAGAGCAGAAGGCCCATTATAGGAAACAGCTAGAAATCAGTAGTAATTCAGAGGAAATACTAATGAATATCATAGAATTGTGTGAGAACAAGTGTAAAAGACATCAAAATGTAAGTTTCTAGTCTAGAAAGGATGTTATACACTACAGAAATCCTCGAAATAGAGTTACTTCACAAGAAAACAGTGTTTCAACCCACTAGAATTCACTGAAAAGTAGTGTTCAACTGTAAAACATTGAAAGACAATTGTATATAGCTTCGCAAGTACACAGAAGACTTTATAAAGTTGTTTCTACATGTGGTGAAGTCCCACAAGTAGAAAATAAGGCCCATTATAGGAAACAGCTAGAAATCAGTTGTAATTCAGAGGAAATACTAATGAATATCATAGAATTGTGTGAGAACAAGTGTAAAAGACATCAAAATGTAAGTTTCTAGTCTAGAAAGGATGTTATACACTACAGAAATCCTTGAAATAGAGTTACTTCACAAGAAAACAGTGTTTCAACCCACTAGAATTCACTGAAAAGTAGTGTTCAACTGTAAAACAGTTGAAAGACAAGTGTATATAGCTTCGCACGTCCACAGAAGACTGTATAAAGTTGTTTCTACATGTGGTGAAGTCCCACAAGTGGAGCAGAAGGCCCATTATAGGAAACAGCTAGAAATCAGTAGTAATTCAGAGGAAATACTAATGAATATCATAGAATTGTGTGAGAACAAGTGTAAAAGACATCAAAATGTAAGTTTCTAGTCTAGAAAGGATGTTATACACTACAGAAATCCTTGAAATAGAGTTACTTCACAAGAAAACAGTGTTTCAACCCACTAGAATTCACTGAAAAGTAGTGTTCAACTGTAAAACAGTTGAAAGACAATTGTATATAGCTTCGCAAGTACACAGAAGACTGTATAAAGTTGTTTCTACATGTGGTGAAGTCCCACAAGTAGAAAATAAGGCCCATTATAGGAAACAGCTAGAAATCAGTAGTAATTCAGAGGAAATACTAATGAATATCATAGAATTGTGTGAGAACAAGTGTAAAAGACATCAAAATATAAGTTTCTAGTCTAGAAAGGATGTTATACACTACAGAAATCCTTCAAATAGAGTTACTTCACAAGAAAACAGTGTTTCAACCCACTAGAATTCACTGAAAAGTAGTATTCAACTGTAAAACAGTTGAAAGACAAGTTTATATAGCTTCGCAAGTCCAGAGAAGAGTGTATAAAGTTGTTTCTACATGTGGTGAAGTCCCACAAGTAGAAAAGAAGGCCCATTATAGGAAACAGCTAGGAATCAGTAGTCATTCAGAGCAAATACTAATGAATATCACAGAATAGAGAGAGAACAAGAGTAAAAGACATCAAAATGTAAGTCTCTAGTCTAGAAAGGATGTTGTACACTGCAGAAATCCTTGAAATAGAGTTAGTTCACATGAAACCAGTGTTTCAAACCACCAGAATGCACTGAAAAGTAGTATTTAACTGTAAAACAGTTGAAAGACAAGTTTATATAGATTCGCAAGTCCACAGAAGACTGTATAAAGTTGTTTCTACATGTGGTGAAGTCCCACAAGTAGAGCAGAAGGCCCATTATAAGAAACAGCTAGAAATCAGTAGTAATTCAGAGGAAATACTAATGAATATCATAGAATTGTGTGAGAACAAGTGTAAAAGACATCAAAATGTAAGTTTCTAGTCTAGAAAGGATGTTATACACTACAGAAATCCTTGAAATAGAGTTACTTCACAAGAAAACAGTGTTTCAACCCACTAGAATTCACTGAAAAGTAGTGTTCAACTGTAAAACAGTTGAAAGACAATTGTATATAGCTTCGCAAGTACACAGAAGACTGTATAAAGTTGTTTCTACATGTGGTGAAGTCCCACAAGTAGAAAATAAGGCCCATTATAGGAAACAGCTAGAAATCAGTAGTAATTCAGAGGAAATACTAATGAATATCATAGAATTGTGTGAGAACAAGTGTAAAAGACATCAAAATGTAAATTTCTAGTCTAGAAAGGATGTTATACACTACAGAAATCCTTCAAATAGAGTTACTTCACAAGAAAACAGTGTTTCAACCCAATAGAATTCACTGAAAAGTAGTATTCAACTGTAAAACAGTTGAAAGACAAGTGTATATAGCTTCTCAAGATCAGAAAAGAGTGTATAAAGTTGTTTCTACATGTGGTGAAGTGCCACAAGTAGAAAAGAAGGCCCATTATAGGAAACAGCTAGGAATCAGTAATCATTCAGAGCAAATACTAATGAATATCACAGAAGGAGAGAGAACAAGAGTAAAAGACATCAAAATGTAAGTCTCTAGTCTAGAAAGGATGTTGTACACTGCAGAAATCCTTGAAATAGAGTTAGTTCACATGAAACCAGTGTTTCAAACCACCAGAATGCACTGAAAAGTAGTATTTAACTGTAAAACAGTTGAAAGACAAGTTTATATAGATTCGCAAGTCCAAAGAAGACTGTATAAAGTTGTTTCTACATGTGGTGAAGTCCCACAAGTAGAGCAGAAGGCCCATTATAGGAAACAGCTAGAAATCAGTAGTAATTCAGAGGAAATACTAATGAATATCATAGAATTGTGTGAGAACAAGTGTAAAAGACATCAAAATGTAAGTTTCTAGTCTAGAAAGGATGTTATACACTACAGAAATCCTTGAAATAGAGTTACTTCACAAGAGAACAGTGTTTCAACCCAATAGAATTCACTGAAAAGTAGTATTCAACTGTAAAACAGTTGAAAGACAAGTGTATATAGCTTCTCAAGATCAGAAAAGAGTGTATAAAGTTGTTTCTACATGTGAAGTCCCACAAGTAGAAAAGAAGGCCCATTATAGGAAACAGCTAGGAATCAGTAGTCATTCAGAGCAAATACTAATGAATATCACAGAATAGAGAGAGAACAAGAGTAAAAGACATCAAAATGTAAGTCTCTAGTCTAGAAAGG